>NC_092335.1:98647500-98955000 GCF_046630445.1 Rutidosis leptorrhynchoides
GTTCAGGATCACCCGTAAACAATACGAGAAGATTAATCATAAGATCCCATGATTGTACGCAACACGTCATTTGACAACACCGGTACCATGGGTCAAGATTAATCTCGACCAATACATATACGATGGGGGTTTTTATTTATTTCATTGGGGGTTTATTAAACACCTAAAAATGAACCATTAAAATTGAATTACTAACATCGGACTGCTAACTACGGACTAAGAAATTATTAAAACTATTAAAAGTATAAAAAGTATATATATGTGACGATTGTTTAAAATAGAAATATATTGATAAACTATATATGGATAGGTTCGTGATATCAATCGGAGACCAAGTCGAAATTACATATCTTCAAGACGAAAGTGAGTATATAGTCCCACTTTTAAACTCTAAATATTTCGGGATGAGAATACATGTATTTTATATTTTACGATATGGACACAAGTAACTGAAAAATATGTTCTACGTTGAGTTGTACCACTGGCATACTTCCCTGTAGCTTGGTAACTAATATTTACAGCGGTATTGTAAACGCGAATCCTGTTGATAGATCTATCGGGCCTGACAACCCCAACCGGACTGGACGACCAGTATTCAACGGTTGCACAGTACTTCGTTTTGTGACTACACTTGGTACGGTGTAGTAAGATTTCATAATAAAGGGAATATGCGACGTGATTAAATGTTAAGTATGGTTACCAAGTGCTCAACCACTTAGAATATTTTTATTAAACTGTTTATATATGAAATCTTGTGGTCTATATATATATTGCTGCCGGCACTAAACCTATATCTCACCAACTTTATGTTGACGTTTTAAACATGTTTATTCTCAGGTGATAATTAGAAGTTTCCGCTGCATTATGTTGAATTTGAGCAGGATCTTGCGTACGCATATTTGTGTCAAAAATAAAACTGCATACCCGAGGATTTGTGTTGTAAAATATACTAGAAATCGTGTTGTTATCATTATTTGTAAAGTTTGTAAGTCGAAGATTATCGCTAAACGATAATCATCTTTCTATCGTCTAAAGCTTGTATCAAAAATAAGATTTGTGGTTTGTAATGTAAAATATATGCAGTTTTCTTTTAAAAATGTCGCATATAGAGGTCAATACCTCGCAATGAAATCATACGTTATTTAACACGTTCTTATGGTTAAGGACGGGTTATGACATGTGGTATCAGAGCGGTGGTCTTAGCGAACCAGGTTTGCATTAGTGTGTCTAACTGATAAGTCGTTAGGATACATTAGTAAGTCTGGACTTTGACCGGGTCTGATTTAAAAACCATTGCTTATCATTGTTGGTTAAAATTTATATGTAAATATTATGTAGTACTAATGGGTTAGTTGTTGTGTGATAGATGTCGGGCTCGAAACTTATTATCACATTCAGCGACTCCGAATCAGAACCTTCAGATTGTGTTTCAGTCATTAACATATCCGATGACGAAAGTGGTATTTTTGGGGAAGACTCACAATTTCCGGATGAACCAACTATAGAAATATCGGAAAGTGAACCCGAGGAGGAAAGTGAACCCGAGGAGGAAAGTGAACCCGAGGAGGAAAGTGAACCCGAGGAGGAAAGTGAACCCGAGGAAGAAATACAGGAAATTACAAAAGACGAGTTCGAACTAGGAAAGAAACGAAAGGCTAATGAATTAGAAAATCCAAATCCCGAGTTTAATGAGAATGAAGTGGCACCAATTCCACTCAACACTACCACCCCTATCCCCGCTATTCCTATTAGTGCTATCCCCGCATCTAGTTCTTCGGCACCTCAGCCAAAACGTAGGGAGACAGCTAGGATTCGCGTTGGGGGATTCCCTGGACATAAATGTTTTGGGAAATAGACCAAATGATGCGCTGCCGTATTAAACCATGGAATCACATAATGTTTTGTATAATATTATTAGTGTGGTTTGTTTAAAGTTTGATGTAAGCATATGTAAAATAGCGAAGTATGAAATGCAATAATTTTCCATGGTTAAGTATTATTTAGATTGTAGTAATTGGTTCTGTACTAAGCTATTAAGTATGAACATTAACGGGTAGGTACTACCCTAGATATAATTATAAAACGCTAATAAGAAGAAAAGGCTTTTATAATAATACCTGGTTCATATTATTAACAAGCTATAAATGTACTATAAATACACACTACATCTATAATATTCCATGTGAATAATTATTTTCTTTCATTAGGAAATGGCGCGATTGAATCGAATGACGGAACAAGAACTCGAGGAACTCATCAACCAGCGAGTGAACGACAGAATGTTATGGGTTGAGGCTGCAAGAGCTGCTGCAGTTAACCCAAATCCTCGTGTAGGATGCTCCTACAAGACGTTTCAAGCTTGCAAGCCCTCATCATTCAGTGGAACGGAAGGACCGATCGGTTTAACCCGATGGATAGAAAAGATGGAGACGGTGTTCAAAATCAGTGGTTGTGATGAAAAAGACATGACCAAGTTTGCATCGTGCACTTTACAAGATAGTGCACTCACATGGTGGAAGAATTATGTGAAGGCGGTAGGAGGAGATGTAGCTTATGATACTCCATGGGAAGAATTCAAAGCGATGATAATCACCGAGTATTGTCCAAGGAATGAGGTTATTAAGTTAGATGATGAGTTACGAAGTTTGAAGGTGGTTGGTACTGAAATCACCAACTACAATCAGCGATTCATGGAATTGGTTTTACTATGTCCTGAATTGGTTCCAATCGAAGAACGGAAGATTGAAATGTACAAAGATGGTTTGCCCAAAAAGGTCAAGGCAAATGTTACAGCATCGAAACCTAAGACAATTCATGAAGCTATAACCATGGCAAACGAGCTAATGGATCAGGTCATTTTGGATAAGAAAGCATTCAATACTGATGTGAAGGTATCAGGTAACAAGAGAAAGTGGAATGGAAGCTATGATCGAGGTAATCAACAACAAACTTTTAAGAAACAAGAAACCCCGAAAGGTGCGGGTAGTGGTTCAGGTTTTGGTTACAAAGGACAAAGTCCTTTATGCAACCGATGTCACAAACATCACTTTGGTTACTGTAGTGTGGTATGCAACAAATGTAATCGACAGGGTCATCTTGCTGAAGATTGTAGGGCTCTCGTTACGAATACAAATGGTGCCAAGACTCCTGCCACCAACGCAAATAGAACTGCTTTGGCTACCATTACTTGTTTTGGGTGTGGAAAACAAGGCCACTATAAGAGCCAGTGCCCGAATCCAGAGAAGAATATCGGACCTGCACGTGGAAGAGCATTTGTTATTAATGCTAAAGAGGCATGTGAAGACCCGGAGCTTGTTACGGGTACGTTTACCATTAATAACTTATCCGCATCTATTATATTTGATACTGGTGCTGATAGAAGTTACGTGTGTAGAGACTTTCACGCTAAATTGAATTGTTCATCATTACCTCTCGATGCTAAGTACATGATTGAGTTAGCTAATGGTAAACTAATTAAAGCCGATAAAATTTGCCGTGATTGTAAAATAATTTTAGCCGGAGAAACGTTTAAAATTGACTTGATACCCGTAGAATTAGGAAGTTTTGATGTAATAGTCGGCATGGACTGGATGTCCAAAATAGGAGCTGAAGTTGTGTGCGCCAAGAAGGCAATTCGCATTCCTCGTAAGGATAAAACGCCAGTAATGATTTATGGAGAGAAGGGTAACTCAAAGCTAAAACTCATTAGTTATTTGAAAGCTCAAAAGTGCTTGAAGAAAGGGTGCTATGCTATCTTAGCACATGTTAATAAAGTCGAAACAAAGGAAAAAGTGAAGAGCATCAATGACGTGCCTGTGGCAAGAGATTTTCCTGAAGTCTTTCCGGAAAAGTTGCCGGGATTACCTCCATTTAGATCTGTAGAATTTCAAATAGATTTAGTACCAGGAGCTGCACCAGTGGCTCGTGCTCCATATAGACTTGCACCGTCCGAGTTAAAAGAACTTCAGAGTCAGTTAAAAGAATTACTGGATCATGGATTCATACGACCAAGTACTTCACCGTGGGGAGCTCCGATTCTATTTGTTAAAAAGAAAGATGGATCTTTTAGGATGTGTATAGATTATCGTGAATTAAATAAGTTAACTATCAAGAATCGGTATCCACTACCGAGAATTGACGACTTATTTGATCAACTCCAAGGATCATGTGTGTACTCAAAAATTGACTTAAGGTCGGGCTATCATCAATTACGTGTCAAAGAAGAGGACATTCTGAAAACTGCTTTTCGGACACGTTATGGTCATTACGAATTTTTGGTCATGCCGTTTGGGTTGACAAATGCGCCAGCTGTATTCATGGACCTCATGAATCGAGTTTGTAGTCCATATTTAGATAAGTTTGTTATCGTTTTCATTGATGATATTCTTATCTATTCCAAGAGTGAGCAAGAGCATGAGCAGCATTTAAGGTTGATATTAGAGTTGTTGAGAAAAGAACAGCTATATGCTAAATTTTTTAAATGTGCTTTCTGGTTGAAAGAAGTGCAATTTCTTGGCCACGTTGTTAGTAGCAAAGGAATTCAGGTTGATCCAGCAAAAATTGAAGCCATTGAAAAATGGGAGACTCCTAAGACACCAACGCAGATACGCCAATTTTTGGGTTTAGCCGGTTATTATAGAAGGTTTATTCAAGATTTTTCCCGAATAGCTAAGCCGTTGACAGCATTAACGCAAAAAGGGAAGAAATACGAATGGACCTCGGAGCAGGAGAACGCATTTCAAATACTGAAGAAGAAGTTAACTACGGCGCCTATTTTATCGTTACCAGAAGGGAACGATGATTTTGAAATATATTGTGACGCTTCGCGACAAGGTTTTGGTTGTGTTCTTATGCAACGGAAGAAAGTTATTGCATTTGCATCCCGACAATTGAAGATTCACGAGCGAAATTATACGACGCATGATCTAGAATTGGGAGCAGTCGTGTTTGCATTGAAGATGTGGAGACACTACTTGTATGGGGTTAAATTCACTGTGTTTACTGATCATAAAAGCCTTCAACATATTTTTGATCAGAAACAATTGAACATGAGGCAACGTAGGTGGGTCGAGTTAATAAACGACTATGATTGTGAAATTCGTTATCATCCCGGGAAGGCGAATGTGGTGGCTGATGCTTTAAGCAGAAAAGAACGAGAACCAATTCGAGTTCGAGCAATGAACATAAAAATTCGTATGAATCTCAACTCACAAATCAAAGAAGTTCAACGAGAAGCACTCAATGAAGAAAACATAAAGAATGAAATAATGAAAAAGTACGAGAAACAACTTGTTGTACGGGAAGATGGAATTCGGTATTTTGCAAATCGTATTTGGGTACCGAAGTTGGGTGGATTAAGGAAGTTGATATTGAACGAGGCACATAAGACAAGATACTCGATACATCCTGGAGTTGGAAAGATGTATCAAGATCTTAAGACACGTTATTGGTGGCCTAATTTAAAGACCGACGTTGCAACATATGTTGGGGAGTGTTTAACTTGTTCTAAAGTCAAAGCAGAACATCAAAAGCCGTCAGGGTTACTTCAACAACCAGAAATCCCAGAATGGAAATGGGATGGTATTACCATGGATTTCATCACAAAGTTACCAAAGACTGCCTGGGGATACGACACCATTTGGGTGATTGTTGATCGTCTCACCAAGTCTGCACATTTCTTGCCTATAAAGGAAACAGATAGAATGGAGAAACTATTACGATTGTATATAAAGGAAGTTGTTTCAAGGCATGGAATACCTATTTCCATTATATCCGATCGTGATAGTAGATTTACCTCAAAGTTTTGGCAATCACTACAGGAGGCACTAGGAACTCGTTTGGATATGAGTACCGCATATCATCCGCAGACCGACGGGCAGAGTGAAAGAACAATTCAGACTCTTGAAGACATGCTCAGGGCATGTGTGATCGATTTTGGAAACGGATGGGATAAATATCTACCGTTAGCAGAATTCTCGTATAATAATAGTTATCATGCGAGCATTGGAGCTGCGCCATTCGAAGCATTGTATGGAAGGAAGTGTAGATCTCCTATCTGTTGGAATGAAGTAGGAGATCGACAATTAACTGGTCCCGAGATCATACATGAAACGACTGAGAAGATAGTGCAAATCAAGGAAAGATTAAAAACAGCCCGCAGTCGCCAAAAGAGCTACGCCGATGTCCGAAGGAAACCATTAGAGTTTCAGGTCGGGGACATGGTTATGCTAAAGGTGTCACCTTGGAAAGGTGTGATACGTTTTGGAAAAAGGGGTAAACTGAACCCAAGGTACGTAGGCCCGTTTAAGATCATCGAACGCATTGGACCGGTAGCTTATCGACTCGAGTTACCGCAACAACTCGCCGGAGTACATAATACCTTTCACGTCTCAAACCTTAAGAAGTGTCTTGCAAAGGAAGACCTCACCATTCCTCTTGAAGAAATCCATGTCGACGAGAAACTACAATTCGTCGAAGAACCAATTGAAATCATGGACCGTGAAGTTAAACAGCTCAAACAGAGCAATATACCGATTGTTAAGGTTCGTTGGAATGCTAGAAGAGGTCCCGAGTTTACTTGGGAACGAGAGGATCAGATGAAGCAAAAGTATCCACACTTGTTTCTCGATGACGCAAAATAGGTACAATTTTAAAATTTCGGGACGAAATTTATTTAACGGGGAGGTAATGTAACGACCCGCACTTTTTCGATCGTTCTATACTTATAAGATTGATATTTACATAAATTAAACATTACTAACTTGATAAGCAATCCAAATTGTTAAGATTTATGTTTTTGAAAAGAGTTTTACACAACGTTTGACCGTCTAGTTTGACCGATGATATCACGAACTATACAATATATGATAATTATACATACATATTTAACATGATCTAAGGATGTTTTAATATCTCATTTTGTATTAATAACAAAAAGTCATAAGTATATTTTGAAACTACTAACTTAAGTTTTCAAAACAATAACCATACGTAACGTTATTTGACATAAATACTGATGATTTATAATGTTTATACATATATCGTATAAGTAATGTATTTAATCATTTTTAAAGGGCTTTTATACATAAAACAATATAAGTATATTTACAAAAGATAGTTATATTTGAATTCTCGTTCCGTTTCCTCAATAATCCTATACGTATATCTAGGGTACTATACACAGCTTCTAGAAGTATTTACTATTGGTATATACCAATAGAAATCTTCAATTATTGGAATAATATGTCATTCATGACATAATAAATTTTAACTTATCTTAGATATTTTCACTAAAAACCAAATTTTCAAGCCTATATATAAGTACCATTTCTAACTCATTTTTACACATTCATTTTCCAAATTTTACTTCCAATTTTCACACACACTTGCAAGAACTCTCTCAACTTTTATTTTACTACTTCTTTCCAGCAACTTTACATTTTAAACTTGAGGTAAAAACTCTACTTCAACTCTTTTTCAATTCATATATTTATAGCTATATATATAAGAGTTTATAAACTAGAACATAGTTTGAATGATTTCAAACTTGTTCGCAAACTAAATAGATCCTTCTAACTTAACTTTTAAAATACTTCAAGACCTGTAATATAACTTAAAAATATGCTAATTTAACAAGGTATAACTTGGTTTTTCAAAGAACACCTTAAAAACTGTTTTTATGACGTCGGAGTGCAACCGGGGGCTGTTTTGGGTTGGATAATTAAAAACCATCTTAAACTTTGAATTGGAGGTTTATTTTCTGGAAAAATGATTTTTACTATGAATATGATAACACATAAAAATTTCATGATTTAACTCAAAGTATAAGTATTTTTAGAAAAATAATCATTTAAGGTTGTTTACATGATGGAAAATGATTAACTTCATAAGTTTCACTAAAGTTTGACCTATGACCTGTGATTTCGAATACAAACTAAGGTATTTACAGTTCATAGTCTTAAAGAGGGACTCGATCCAAGGAAGTGGCAAGTTGAATCAACGAAAACGGAGTTGTAACGAAGAAACTATGACCAAAACGAGATCGGATATCTAAGACTAGTTTGGCTACGAAAATAATTGGAGAAAATTAAATAAATCACATCTTTTTAAAATAACATGATATTTTATATATATGTACTCATAATTTAATTTTATATGGTTCAGGATCACCCGTAAACAATACGAGAAGATTAATCATAAGATCCCATGATTGTACGCAACACGTCATTTGACAACACCGGTACCATGGGTCAAGATTAATCTCGACCAATACATATACGATGGGGGTTTTTATTTATTTCATTGGGGGTTTATTAAACACCTAAAAATGAACCATTAAAATTGAATTACTAACATCGGACTGCTAACTACGGACTAAGAAATTATTAAAACTATTAAAAGTATAAAAAGTATATATATGTGACGATTGTTTAAAATAGAAATATATTGATAAACTATATATGGATAGGTTCGTGATATCAATCGGAGACCAAGTCGAAATTACATATCTTCAAGACGAAAGTGAGTATATAGTCCCACTTTTAAACTCTAAATATTTCGGGATGAGAATACATGTATTTTATATTTTACGATATGGACACAAGTAACTGAAAAATATGTTCTACGTTGAGTTGTACCACTGGCATACTTCCCTGTAGCTTGGTAACTAATATTTACAGCGGTATTGTAAACGCGAATCCTGTTGATAGATCTATCGGGCCTGACAACCCCAACCGGACTGGACGACCAGTATTCAACGGTTGCACAGTACTTCGTTTTGTGACTACACTTGGTACGGTGTAGTAAGATTTCATAATAAAGGGAATATGCGACGTGATTAAATGTTAAGTATGGTTACCAAGTGCTCAACCACTTAGAATATTTTTATTAAACTGTTTATATATGAAATCTTGTGGTCTATATATATATTGCTGCCGGCACTAAACCTATATCTCACCAACTTTATGTTGACGTTTTAAACATGTTTATTCTCAGGTGATAATTAGAAGTTTCCGCTGCATTATGTTGAATTTGAGCAGGATCTTGCGTACGCATATTTGTGTCAAAAATAAAACTGCATACCCGAGGATTTGTGTTGTAAAATATACTAGAAATCGTGTTGTTATCATTATTTGTAAAGTTTGTAAGTCGAAGATTATCGCTAAACGATAATCATCTTTCTATCGTCTAAAGCTTGTATCAAAAATAAGATTTGTGGTTTGTAATGTAAAATATATGCAGTTTTCTTTTAAAAATGTCGCATATAGAGGTCAATACCTCGCAATGAAATCATACGTTATTTAACACGTTCTTATGGTTAAGGACGGGTTATGACAAATTGCGTCCGACACGTTATAGACCATAATTAAAAGCATGTCAGGGGATATTGCCTTAATAGTTGCTTGTTCAACGCTTTCCTTTACAACCGGACGGTAGTTTACCGAAAGGTAATATTCAGAGCAAGTATACTGGACGTGTTGCTTTCCCAATACAAGGATAGCAAGTGGGTGACACAAAACCGTAAGTTTTGAGCTAAAATTTTCAAATATGATACCCACCAAACCCACAAAAAGAATTTGCAAACACCGGTGAAGGGTTATTCCGAAAAACTTATCTAGGGTAAAAGCTAGATTGAATTTTCAAAAAGATCAAATGTTTTCATAAAGATCCAATTTCTTAAAGGATCTAAATTTTTATAGTCATATGGGACTGTAAACCACATCGTTACTACCATTGTTTATACCGCCGTAAAGAAATCACTGATGTACAAATTGTGAAGAATAAAGAAGTGATTCTAGTATTTCAAGACGATATTGCTTGAGGACAAGCAACGCTCAAGTGTGGGAATATTTGATAATGCTAAAAACGAACATATATTTCATAGCATTATCCTTCAAGAAAGACAAGCTTTTAGTTGCAACTATTCTATTTACAAGTGATATTCGTTTAAATAATAAAAGGTGAAGACAAAAGACAGATTCGACAAATTGAAGACGCAAACGACCAAAAAGCTCAAAAGTACAAAATACAATCAAAGAGGTTCCAATTATTGATAAGAAACGTCTCGAAATTACAAGAGTACAAAATTCAAAACGCAAAGTACAAGATATTAAATTGTACGCAAGGACGTTCGAAAATCCGGAGCCGGGACCAGAGTCAACTCTCAATGCTCGACGCAATGGACTAAAAATTACAAGTCAACTATGCACATAAATATAATATAATATTTAAATAATTCTTATAATTATTTATATATTATATTTATTTAATTAAAACGTTGACAAACAAGAAAACAAGAATTTTGAGCTGTCACCTACCACCATGCGATCGCATGGCCTGGAGGCACAAAAGCCATGCGATCGCATGGCCAACTTTTTCAGTTCACAGGCCTATAAATTTCGAGCTTTGGTGCACCATATATCAATATCTTTCTCTCTATCTCGTAAACATATATATATATATATATATATATATATATATATATATATATATATATATATATATATATATATATATATATATATATATATATATTATAATTTTAATTTTAATTTTAATTCTAATAATAAGGGTATGTTAGCGAATGTTGTAAGGGTGTAAGTCGAAATTCTGTCCGTGTAACGCTACGCTATTTTTAATCATTGTAAGTTATGTTCAACCTTTTTAATTTAATGTCTCGTAGCTAAATTATTATTATGCTTATTTAATCCGAAGTAATCATGATGTTGGGCTAAAAATATTAAAATTGGGTAATTGGGCTTTGTACCATAATTGGGGTTTGAACAAAAGAACGACACTTGTGGAAATTAGACTATGGGCTATTAATGGGCTTTATATTTGTTTAACTAAATGATAGTTTGTTAATTTTAATATAAAGATTTACAATTGGACGTCCCTATAAATAACCATATACACTCAATTGAACACGATGGGCGGGGTATTTATATGTACGAATAATCGTTCATTTAACCGGACACGGGAATGGATTAATAGTCTATGGAATTATTAAAACAGTGGTGAAATTATGTACAAGGACACTTGGCATAATTGATAACAAAGTATTAAAACCTTGTTACAGTTTAAGTCCCCAATTAGTTGGAATATTTAACTTCGGGTATAAGGATAATTTGACGAGGATACTCGCACTTTATATTTATGACTGATGGACTGTTATGGACAAAAACCAGACGGACATATTAAATAATCCAGGACAAAGGACAATTAACCCATGGGCATAAAACTAAAATCAACACGTCAAATATCATGATTACGGAAGTTTAAATAAGCATAATTCTTTTATTTCATATTTAATTTCCTTTATTTTATATTTAATTGCACTTCTAATTATCGCACTTTTATTTATTGTTATTGTATTTAATTGCACTTTTAATTACCGTACTTTTTAATTATCGCAATTTTATTTTATCACACTTTTATTTATCGCAATTTCATTATCGTTATTTACTTTACGCTTTAAATTAAGTCTTGTATTTATTTTTAATATTTTACATTTGGTTTTAACTGCGACTTAAGTTTTTAAAATCGACAAACCGGTCATTAAACGGTAAAACCCCCCCTTTATAATAATATTACTTATATATATATATATATATATATATATATATATATATATATATATATATATATATATATATATATATATATATATATATATATATATATATATATATATATTTGTATTTTTATAAAATAAAACTAATATAGCGTTAAGCTTTGTTTAAAGATTTTTTCCTGTGGAACGAACCGGACTTACTAAAAACAACACTACTGTACGATTAGGTATACTGCCTATAAGTGTTGTAGCAAGGTTTAAGTATATCCATTCTATAAATAAATAAATATCTTGTGTAAAATTGTATCGTATTTAATAGTTTTTCATAGTAAAATATAAGCTATTTCATATACACCTCGCATAACATCAACCTTCTTTGTTCACTATGTGACCGAGGAATTGAACTTCTTCCAACCAAAATGCACACTTTGAAAATTTAGCGTACAATTTTTCTTTCCGCAACAACTCTAACACTTATCTCAAATGTTCTTCGTGCTCTTATTCATTCTTTGAGTAAATAAGTATGTCATCGATGAAAACAATGACAAACTTGTCAAGGTATGGTCCACACACTCAGTTAATGAGGTCCATGAACACAGCTGGTGCGTTAGTCAACCCAAACGGCATAACCATAAACTCGTAATGACCGTAACGTGTCCTGAAAGCAGTCTTCAGAATATCATCCTCCTTCAACCGCATTTAATGATACCCGGAACGTAAATCGATCTTCGAATAAATCGACGAGCCTTGTAGTTGATCAAATAAGTCGTTGATTCTCGGTAGTGGGTAACGGTTCTTGATGGTAAGTTTGTTCAACTCTCGATAGTCGATACATAACCTGAATGTAACATCCTTCTTTTTGACAAACAAAACAGGAGCTCCCCATGGTGATGTACTTGGTCGTATAAAACCACGCTCTAAAAGTTCTTGTAATTAGCTTTGAAGTTCCTTCATTTCACTGGGTACGAGTCTGTATGGAGCACGAGCTATTGTTGCAGCTCCCGGTACAAGATCTATTTGAAATTCAACGAATCGGTGTGAAGGTAGTCCCGGTAATTCTTTCAAAAATACATCGGGAAATTCTTTTGTGACGGTAACATCATTGATGCTCTTTTCTTCAGTTTGTACTTTCTCGACATGTGCTAGAATAGCATAGCAACCTTTTCTTATTAGCTTTTGCGCCTTCAAATTACTAATAAGATGTAACTTCGCGTTGCTCTTTTCTCCATACACCATTAAGGGTTTTCCTTCTTCTCGTACAATGCGAATTGTATTTTTGTAACATACGATCTCTGCCCTCTCCTTTTTCAACCAGTCCATGCCGATTATCACATCAAAACTCCCTAACTCTACTGGTATCAAATCAATCTTAAACGTTTCGCTAAACAGTTTAATTTCTCGATTTCGACATATATTATCTGCTGTAATTAATTTACCGTTTGCTAATTCGAGTAAAAATTTATTATCCAAAGGCATCAGTGGACAACTTAGTTTAGCACAAAAATCTCTACTCATATAGTGTAGTGACCCGAACTTTTTCATGTTTATATATATTAATTGAGATTGATATTTACATGATTAAATGTTTCCAACATGTTAAGCAATCAAACTTGTTAAGACTTGATTAATTGAAATATGTTTCATATAGACAATTGACCACCCAAGTTGACCGGTGATTCACGAACGTTAAAACTTGTAAAAACTATATGATGACATATATATGGATATATATATAGTTAACATGATACTATTATAAGTAAACATATCATTAAGTATATTAACAATGAACTACATATGTAAAAACAAGACTACTAACTTAATGATTTTTAAACGAGACATATATGTAACGATTATCGTTGTAAAGACATTTAATGTATATATATCATATTAAGATATATTCATACATGATAATATCATGATAATATAATAATTTAAAATCTCATTTGATATTATAAACATTGGGTTAACAACATTTAACAAGACCGTTAACCTAAAGGTTTAAAAACAACACTTACATGTAACGACTAACGATGACTTAACGACTCAGTTAAAATGTATATACATGTAGTGTTTTAATATGTATTTATACACTTTTGAAAGACTTCAATACACTTATCAAAATACTTCTACTTAACAAAAATGCTTACAATTACATCCTCGTTCAGTTTCATCAACAATTCTACTCGTATGCACCCGTATTCGTACTCGTACAATACACAGCTTTTAGATGTATGTACTATTGGTATATACACTCCAATGATCAGCTCTTAGCAGCCCATGTGAGTCACCTAACACATGTGGGAACCATCATTTGGCAACTAGCATGAAATATCTCATAAAATTACAAAAATATGAGTAATCATTCATGACTTATTTACATGAAAACAAAATTACATATCCTTTATATCTAATCCATACACCAACGACCAAAAACACCTACAAACACTTTCATTCTTCAATTTTCTTCATCTAATTGATCTCTCTCAAGTTCTATCTTCATGTTCTAAGTGTTCTTCATAAATTCTACAAGTTCTACTTTCATAAAATCAAGAATACTTCCAAGTTTGCTAGCTTACTTCCAATCTTGTAGAGTGATCATCCAACCTCAAGAAATCTTTCTTATTTACAGTAAGATATGTTTCTAATACAAGGTAATAATCATATTCAAGCTTTGGTTCAATTTCTATAACTATAACAATCTTATTTCAAGTGATGATCTTACTTGAACTTGTTTTCGTGTCATGATTCTGCTTCAAGAACTTCGAGCCATCCAAGGATCCGTTGAAGCTAGATCCATTTTTCTCTTTTCCAGTAGGTTTATCCAAGGAAATTAAGGTAGTAATGATGTTCATAACATCATTCGATTCATACGTATAAAGCTATCTTATTCGAAGGTTTAAACTTGTAATCACTAGAACATAGTTTAGTTAATTCTAAACTTGTTCGCAAACAAAAGTTAATCCTTCTAACTTGACTTTTAAAATCAACTAAACACATGTTCTATATCTATATGATATTCTAACTTAATGATTTAAAACCTGGAAACACGAAAAACACCGTAAAACTGGATTTACGCCGTCGTAGTAACACCGCGGGCTGTTTTGGGTTAGTTAATTAAAAACTATGATAAACTTTGATTTAAAAGTTGTTATTCTGAGAAAATGATTTTTATTATGAACATGAAACTATATCCAAAAATTATGGTTAAACTCAAAGTGGAAGTATGTTTTCTAAAATGGTCATCTAGACGTCGTTCTTTCGACTGAAATGACTACCTTTACAAAAACGACTTGTAACTTATTTTTCCGACTATAAACCTATACTTTTTCTATTTAGATTCATAAAATAGAGTTCAATATGAAACCATAGCAATTTGATTCACTCAAAACGGATTTAAAATGAAAGTTATGGGTAAAACAAGATTGGATAATTTTTCTCATTTTAGCTACGTGAAAATTGGTAACAAATCTATTCCAACCATAACTTAATCAACTTGTATTGTATATTATGTAATCTTGAGATACCGTAGACACGTATACAATGTTTTGACCTATCATGTCGACACATCTATATATATTTCGGAACAACCATAGACACTCTATATGTGAATGTTGGAGTTAGCTATACATGGTTGAGGTTGATTCCAAAATATATATAGTTTGAGTTGTGATCAATACTGAGATACGTATACACTGGGTCGTGGATTGATTCAAGATAATATTTATTGATTTATTTCTGTACATCTAACTGTGGACAACTAGTTGTAGGTTACTAACGAGGACAGCTGACTTAAGAAACTTAAAACATCAAAATATATTAAAAGTGTTGTAAATATATTTTGAACATACTTTGATATATATGTATATATTGTTATAGGTTCGTGAATCAACCAGTGGCCAAGTCTTACTTCCCGACGAAGTAAAAATCTGTGAAAGTGAGTTATAGTCCCACTTTTAAAATCTAATATTTTTGGGATGAGAATACATGCAGGTTTTATAAATGATTTACAAAATAGACACAAGTACGTGAAACTACATTCTATGGTTGAATTATCGAAATCGAATATGCCCCTTTTATTTAAGTCTGGTAATCTAAGAATTAGGGAACAGACACCCTAATTGATGCGAATCCTAAAGATAGATCTATTGGGCTTAACAAACCCCATCCAAAGTACCGGATGCTTTAGTACTTCGAAATTTATATCATATCCGAAGGGTGTCCCGGAATGATGGGGATATTCTTATATATGCATCTTGTTAATGTCGGTTACCAGGTGTTCACCATATGAATGATTTTTATCTCTATGTATGGGATGTGTATTGAAATATGAAATCTTGTGGTCTATTATTATGATTTGATATATATAGGTTAAACCTATAACTCACCAACATTTTTGTTGACGTTTTAAGTATGTTTATTCTCAGGTGATTATTAAGAGCTTCCGCTGTCGCATACTTAAATAAGGACGAGATTTGGAGTCCATGCTTGTATGATATTGTGTAAAAACTGCATTCAAGAAACTTATTGATGAAATAAAGGTTATGGTTTGTTTTAAAATGAATGCAGTCTTTCAAAAACGTCTCATATAGAGGTCAAAACCTCGCAACGAAATCAATTAATATGGAACGTTTTTAATCAATAAGAACGGGACATTTCAGTTGGTATCCGAGCGTTGGTCTTAGAGAACCAGAATTTTGCATTAGTGTGTCTTATCGAGTTTGTTAGGATGCATTAGTGAGTCTGGACTTCGACCGTGTTTACTTGAAAAATGATTGTTTAACAAATTTTGTTGGAAACTATATATTTTTAACATGTGAATATTATGTGATATATTAATCTCTTAACGCGTTTGATATTATGTGATAGATGTCTACCTCTAGAACAAGTCTCATTGACTCACCTAATAATAATGAAGAGTCAAATGTAAATTGGAATGATTCGTGGACTGATTCACAAGTTCCCGAAGAGGAACCGGAAGAAGAGTCAGAACCGGAAGAAGAATCGGAACCGGAAGAAGAATCGGAACCGGATGAAGAAATAGAACTGGTGGGGGAAATAATAAAACGGTTAAGTAAAAGAAAATCCTCAACCAACCGACCAAGGTTAATTATGGTCAATGGTGTTTCCACCAAGGAAGCAAAATATTGGGAGGATTACCAATTCTCCGATGAATCGGATTCCGACGAGAATTCCGATGATGTTATAGAAATTACCCCAACTGAATTTAAAAAGGCAAAAGAAAATAATAAGGGAAAGGGCATAAAAATAGAGAAATCTAATTCCAACCCCGATGAACTTTATATGTATCGTCAACCCCCGAAGTCCTTAAGTTGTAACAATGACCCGGGAACCTCTAAACCACCAGGTTTTTCTAAACCAATGTGGATAACGACGTCTCGTATTAGGGGAACATCATATATCCCTAGAAACTTGGCAAAACGAACCAAAACCGAAGAAGAAGAAACAAGCGAGTCAGAATAAGATAGTTGTATTCATGTGGTGTAATATAGTGTGCTTATGCTTTATGATATATGTAAAAATTGCTTGTATTAATAAGTATTTTTTTTTATGAATCTAACTCTTGTCTATTTTACAGTATAAAAACACAAAATGGATAGACAACCCAATATTTTAAGAGACCTACCCGGAGACATGATTGATGAAATCTTGTCTAGAGTCGGTCAGAATTCCTCGGCACAACTACTTAAGGCGAGATCAGTTTGTAAGACATTCGAAGAACGTTCCAAGAATGTCTTGGTTTATAAGAGACTTTCGTTTGAAAGATGGGGGATATCACATTGGGAAACCCATAAGTTACGATATGTTTACTTTGACGCATATATTGCGGGGAACCCAAATGCTATTTTACGCAACGGGTTAAGAAATTATTTTGACTCAATGTATCCGAATATAGGACTTCATGATTTAGAAAAAGCGGCTAACATGCAACATAAAGAAGCATGCTATGCTTATGGGTTAGTAATGTTCGCTTCTCACCAAAGTGAGAAAAAGAACATCGGGCTACAGCTATTAAACAAAACGTTCCCACAAGTGACGGAGTCGGTAATTGGGGTAAGAAATGAGGTTTTTAGATTGTTACGGGACTGTTGGACATTACGTAACCCTCGTCCCTTTGACGACGTTACATCACGCTGTCTTATCAACGGCCATAACGGTTATGTTCCACAAGACCAAGGATGGGAAGTACTCCTAGTAAAACCAGAATGCATGACTTGTTTCTGGACGTATGAATTACGTGTCTTTATTGCCTTTGCTGAACGACTTGTGTACTAGCTAGAATTATCTTCACAACTATCTTGTATCAAAGTTATTGTGTGCTATATTTCATGCTTTATGTAAAATAAGCGGTATTGTAAGTTTATAAAATATTGTATAAAAGTTTGAACGCGAAATATTATTATAATCAGTTTTTCATATAGAATTGTAGTAGTTGAATTGTATATTAGCTACTAAGTATGAACTTAACGGGTAGGTACTACCCGAATTTAAACTTATAAAACGCTAATATGAAGAAAAAGCTTTTATAAATGAGTTCATATTATGCTACGAAATACTATTAACTACTCTTAATATTCTGTATGATTAACTTGTTCCATTTGACTATTTTGAAGGAAATGGCACCGACTACTCGACACACCGTGAATATGAATGAAGAGGAATTTCGTACTTTTCTAGCTTCAAATATAGCCGCAGTACAGGCTGCGCTACATACCAACAATAACCTTGGATCTAGCAGTACAAGAAATCGTGTAGGATGCACCTACAAAGAATTCACTGCCTGCAAACCTTTGGAATTTGATGGAACCAAAGGACCGATCAGATTGAAACGGTGGACCGAGAAGGTCGAATCGGTGTTTGCCATAAGTAAGTGTACTGAAGAGGACAAAGTGAAGTACGCTACGCATACCTTCACAGGTTCTGCGTTAACATGGTGGAATACCTATCTAGAGCAAGTGGGACAAGACGATGCGTACGCACTACCGTGGTCAGCATTCAAGCACTTGATGAACGAGAAGTACCGTCCCAGAACCGAGGTCAATAAGCTCAAGACAGAACTTAGAGGGTTACGAACCCAAGGATTTGATATTACCACGTATGAAAGACGATTCACAGAATTGTGCCTATTGTGTCCGGGAGCATTCGAAGATGAGGAAGAGAAGATCGACGCGTTTGTGAAAGGATTACCGGAAAGAATCCAAGAAGATATAAGTTCACACGAGCCTGCCTCCATACAACAGGCATGTAGAATGGCTCACAAACTAGTGAACCAGATTGACGAAAGAATTAAAGAACAGACTGCTGAAGAGGCCAATGTGAAGCAAGTCAAAAGAAAGTGGGAGGAAAACGGTGATAAGAATCACCAATACAGCAACAACAGCAATTACAACAATAATCGCAACAATTATCCCAACAATCGCAACATCAATCGCAACTACAACAATAATAACCGCAACAACAACAGCAACTACAACAACAACAACAACAACAGCAACTACAACAATCATCCCAACAACAATAATAATCGCAACAGCAATAACAATCAGAAGCAGCTATGCCAAAGGTGTGAAAAGTATCACTCGGGGTTCTGCACCAAATTTTGCAACAAGTGTAAAAGAAATGGTCATAGCGCGGCGAAGTGTGAGGTCTACGGACCAGGGGTTAATAGAACGAAAGGAACAAATGGTGTCGGAACGAGTAATGGCGGAACAAGTAGTGTCGGAGCAAGTTATGCCAATGTAGTTTGTTATAAATGTGGAAAACTCGGCCACATTATTAGAAATTGCCCGAACCAGGAGAACACGAATGGACAAGGCCGCGGAAGAGTTTTCAATATTAATGCGGCAGAGGCACAGGAAGACCCGGAGCTTGTTACGGGTACGTTTCTTATTGACAATAAATCTGCTTACGTTTTATTTGATTCGGGTGCGGATAGAAGCTATATGAGTAGAGATTTTTATGCTAAATTAAGTTGTCCATTGACGCCTTTGGATGGTAAATTTTTACTCGAATTAGCAAATGGTAAATTAATTTCAGCAGATAATATATGTCGGAATCGAGAAATTAAACTGGTTAGCGAAACATTTAAGATTGATTTGATACCAGTAGAGTTAGGGAGTTTTGATGTGATAATCGGTATGGACTGGTTGAAAGAAGTGAAAGCAGAGATCGTTTGTTACAAAAATGCAATTTGCATTATACGAGAAAAAGGAAAACCCTTAATGGTGTACGGAGAAAAGGGCAACACGAAGCTACATCTTATTAGTAATTTGAAGGCACAAAAACTAATAAGAAAAGGTTGCTATGCTGTTCTAGCACACGTCGAGAAAGTACAAACTGAAGAAAAGAGCATCAATGATGTTCCCATTGCAAAAGAATTTCCCGATGTATTTCCGAAATAATTACCGGGATTACCCCCACATCGATCCGTTGAATTTCAAATAGATCTTGTACCAGGAGCTGCACCAATAGCTCGTGCTCCTTACAGACTCGCACCCAACGAGATGAAAGAACTGCAAAGCCAATTACAAGAACTTTTAGAGCGTGGTTTCATTCGACCAAGCACATCACCGTGGGGAGCTCCTGTTTTGTTTGTCAAGAAGAAAGATGGTACATTCAGGTTGTGTATCGACTACCGAGAGTTGAACAAGCTTACCATCAAGAACCGCTACCCACTACCGAGAATCGACGACTTATTTGATCAACTAAAAGGCTCGTCTGTTTATTCAAAGATTGACTTACGTTCCGGGTATCATCAAATGCGGGTGAAAGAAGATGATATTCCAAAGACTGCTTTCAGAACACGTTACGGTCATTACGAGTTTATGGTCATGCCGTTTGGTTTAACTAATGCACCAGCTGTGTTCATGGACCTTATGAACCGAGTGTGTGGACCATACCTTGACAAGTTTGTCATTGTTTTCATTGATGACATACTTATTTACTCAAAGAATGACCAAGAACACGGTGAACATTTGAGAAAGGTGTTAGAAGTATTGAGGAAGGAAGAATTGTACGCTAAGTTTTCAAAGTGTGCATTTTGGTTGGAAGAAGTTCAATTCCTCGGTCACATAGTGAACAAAGAAGGTATTAAGGTGGATCCGGCAAAGATAGAAACTGTTGAAAAGTGGGAAACCCCGAAAACTCCTAAACACATACGCCAGTTTATAGGACTAGCTGGTTACTACAGAAGGTTCATCCAAGACTTTTCCAGAATAGCAAAACCCTTGACTGCATTAACGCATAAAGGGAAGAAATTTGAATGGAATGATGAACAAGAGAAAGCGTTTCAGTTATTGAAGAAAAAGCTAACTACGGCACCTATATTGTCATTGCCTGAAGGGAATGATGATTTTGTGATTTATTGTGACGCATCAAAGCAAGGTCTTGGTTGTGTATTAATGCAACGAACGAAGGTGATTGCTTATGCGTCTAGACAATTGAAGATTCACGAACAAAATTATACGACACATGATTTGGAATTAGGCGCGGTTGTTTTTGCATTAAAGACTTGGAGGCACTACTTATATGGGGTCAAAAGTATTATATATACTGACCATAAAAGTCTTCAACACATATTTAATCAGAAACAACTGAATATGAGGCAGCGTAGGTGGATTGAATTGTTGAATGATTACGACTTTGAGATTCGTTACCACCCGGGGAAGGCAAATGTGGTAGCCGATGCCTTGAGCAGGAAGGACAGAGAACCCATTCGAGTAAAATCTATGAATATAATGATTCATAATAACCTTACTACTCAAATAAAGGAGGCACAACAAGGAGTTTTAAAAGAGGGAAATTTAAAGGATGAAATACCCAAAGGATCGGAGAAGCATCTTAATATTCGGGAAGATGGAACCCGGTATAGGGCTGAAAGGATTTGTGTACCAAAATTTGGAGATATGAGAGAAATGGTACTTAGAGAAGCTCATAAAACCAGATACTCAATACATCCTGGAACGGGGAAGATGTACAAGGATCTCAAGAAACATTTTTGGTGGCCGGGTATGAAAGCCGATGTTGCTAAATACGTAGGAGAATGTTTGACGTGTTCTAAGGTCAAAGCTGAGCATCAAAAACTATCAGGTCTACTTCAACAACCCGAAATCCCGGAATCGAAATGGGAAAACATTACCATGGATTTCATCACTAAATTGCCAAGGACTGCAAGTGGTTTTGATACTATTTGGGTAATAGTTGATCTGTAGTGACCCGAACTTTTCCATGTTTATATATATTAATTAAGATTGATATTTACATGATTAAATGTTTCCAACATGTTAAGCAATCAAACTTGTTAAGACTTGATTAATTGAAATATGTTTCATATAGACAATTGACCACCCAAGTTGACCGGCGATTCACGAACGTTAAAACTTGTAAAAACGACATGACGATATATATATGGATATACATATGGTTAAAATTAGATTATGATAAGTAAGTATCTCCATAATTATATTAACAATGAGTTATATACATATAAACAAGACTACTAACTTAAGGATTTCGAAACGAGACATATATGTAACGATTATCGTTGTAACGACATTTAAATGTATATATATCATATTAAGATATATTAATATATCATAATATCATGATAATATAATAATTTAACATCTCATTAGATATAATAAACAAAGGGTTAACAACATTCAACAAGATCGTTAACCTAAAGGTTTCAAAACAACATTTACATGTAACGACTAACGATGACTTAACGACTCAGTTAAAATGTATATACATGTAGTGTTTTAATATGTATTTATACACTTTTGAAAGACTTCAATACACTTATCAAAATACTTCTACTTAACAAAAATGCTTACAATTACATCCTCGTTCAGTTTCATCAACAATTCTACTCGTATGCACCCGTATTCGTACTCGTACAATACACAGCTTTTAGATGTATGTACTATTGGTATATACACTCCAATGATCAGCTCTTAGCAGCCCATGTGAGTCACCTAACACATGTGGGAACCATCATTTGGCAACTAGCATGAAATATCTCATAAAATTACAAAAATATGAGTAATCATTCATGACTTATTTACATGAAAACAAAATTACATATCCTTTATATCTAATCCATACACCAACGACAAAAAACACCTACAAACACTTTCATTCTTCAATTTTATTCATCTAATTAATCTCTCTCAAGTTCTATCTTCAAGTTCTAAGTGTTCTTCATAAATTCCAAAAGTTCTAGTTTCATAAAATCAAGAATACTTTTAAGTTTACTAGCTCACTTCCAATCTTGTAAGGTGATCATCCAACCTCAAGAAATCTTTGTTTCTTACAGTAGGTTATCATTCTAATACAAGGTAATAATCATATTCAAACTTTGGTTCAATTTCTATAACTATAACAATCTTATTTCAAGTGATGATCTTACTTGAACTTGTTTTCGTGTCATGATTCTGCTTCAAGAACTTCGAGCCATCCAAGGATCCATTGAAGCTAGATCCACTTTTCTCTTTTCCAGTAGGTTTATCCAAGGAACTTAAGGTAGTAATGATGTTCATAACATCATTCGATTCATACATATAAAGCTATCTTATTCGAAAGTTTAAACTTGTAATCACTAGAACATAGTTTAGTTAATTCTAAACTTGTTCGCAAATAAAAGTTAATCCTTCTAACTTGACTTTTAAAATCAACTAAACACATGTTCTATATCTATATGATATGCTAACTTAATGATTTAAAACCTGGAAACACAAAAAACACCGTAAAACCGGATTTACGCCGTCGTAGTAACACCGCGGGCTGTTTTGGGTTAGTTAATTAAAAACTATGATAAACTTTGATTTAAAAGTTGTTATTCTGAGAAAATGATTTTTATTATGAACATGAAACTATATCCAAAAATTATGGTTAAACTCAAAGTGGAAGTATGTTTTCTAAAATGGTCATCTAGACGTCGTTATTTCGACTGAAATGACTACCTTTACAAAAACGACTTGTAACTTATTTTTCCGACTATAAACCTATACTTTTTCTGTTTAGATTCATAAAATAGAGTTCAATATGAAACCATAGCAATTTGATTCACACAAAACGGATTTAAAATGAAGAAGTTATGGGTAAAACAAGATTGGATAATTTTTCTCATTTTAGCTACGTGAAAATTGGTAACAAATCTATTCCAATCATAACTTAATCAACTTGTATTGTATATTATGTAATCTTGAGATACCATAGACACGTATACATTGTTTCGACCTATCATGTCGACACATCTATATATATTTCGGAACAACCATAGACACTCTATATGTGAATGTTGGAGTTAGCTATACAGGGTTGATGTTGATTCCAAAATATATATAGTTTGAGTTGTGATCAATACTGAGATACGTATACACTGGGTCGTGGATTGATTCAAGATAATATTTATCGATTTATTTCTGTACATCTAACTGTGGACAACTAGTTGTAGGTTACTAACGAGGACAGCTGACTTAATAAACTTAAAACATCAAAATATATTAAAAGTGTTGTAAATATATTTTAAACATACTTTGATATATATGTATATATTGTTATAGGTTCGTGAATCAACCAATGGCCAAGTCTTACTTCCCGACGAAGTAAAAATCTGTGAAAGTGAGTTATAGTCCCACTTTTAAAATCTAATATTTTTGGGATGAGAATACATGCAGGTTTTATAAATGATTTACAAAATAGACACAAGTACGTGAAACTACATTCTATGGCTGAATTATCGAAATCGAATATGCCCCTTTTTATTAAGTCTGGTAATCTAAGAATTAGGGAACAGACACCCTAATTGACGCGAATCCTAAAGATAGATCTATCGGGCCCAACAAGCCCCATCCAAAGTACCGGATGCTTTAGTACTTTGAAATTTATATCATATCCGAAGGGTGTCCCATAATGATGGGGATATTCTTATATATGCATCTTGTTAATGTCGGTTACCAGGTGTTCACCATATGAATGATTTTTATCTCTATGTATGGGATGTGTATTGAAATATGAAATCTTGTGGTCTATTGTTACGATTTGATATATATAGGTTAAACCTATAACTCACCAACATTTTTGTTGACGTTTAAAGCATGTTTATTCTCAGGTGAATACTAAGAGCTTCCGCTGTTGCATACTAAAATAAGGACAAGATTTGGAGTCCATGTTAGTATGATATTGTGTAAAAACTGCATTCAAGAAACTAATTTCGATGTAACATATTTGTATTGTAAACCATTATGTAATGGTCGTGTGTAAACAGGATATTTTAGATTATCATTATTTGATAATCTACGTAAAGCTTTTTAAACCTTTATTTATGAAATAAAGGTTATGGTTTGTTTTAAAAATGAATGCAGTCTTTGAAAAACGTCTCATATAGAGGTCAAAACCTCGCAACGAAATCAATTAATATGGAACGTTTTTAATCAATAAGAACGGGACATTTCAGTTGGTATCCGAGCGTTGGTCTTAGAGAACCAGAAAATTTGCATTAGTGTGTCTTATCGAGTTTGTTAGGATGCATTAGTGAGTCTGGACTTCGACCGTGTTTTCTTTAAAAATGATTGCTTAACACTTTTGTTGGAAACTATATATTTTTAACATATGAATATTATGTGATATATTAATCTCTTAACGTGTTTGATATTATGTGATAGATGTCTACCTCTAGAACAAGTCCCATTGACTCACCTAATAATAATGAAGAGTCAAATGTAAATTGGAATGATTCGTGGACTGATTCACAAGTTCCCGAAGAGGAACCGGAAGAAGAGTCGGAACCGGAAGAAGAATCGGAACCGGAAGAAGAATCGAAACCGGAAGAAGAAATAGAACCGGTGGGGGAAATAATAAAACGGTTAAGTAAAAGAGAATCCTTGTAATGACCCGCACTTTTTCGATCGTTCTATACTTATAAGATTAATATTTACATAAATTAAACCTTACCAACATGATAAGCAATCCAAATTGTTGAGACTTATGCCTTCGAAAAGAGTTTTACACAACGTTTGACCGTCTAGTTTGACCGATGATATCACGAACTATATAACATATGATAATTATACGTTTGTGTATATATATGTATATATACATATTTAACATGATCTAAGAATGTTTTAATACCTCATTTTGTATTAATAACAATAAGTTACAAGTATATTTTGAAACTACTAACCTAAGTTTTCAAAACGATAACCATACGTAACGTTATTTGACATAAATACTTATGACCTATAATGTTTATACATATATCGTATAAGTAATGTATTTAATCACTTTTAAGGACTTAAATACATAAAACAATATAAGTATATTCACAAAAGATAGCTATATTTGAATTCTTATTCCATTTTTCACAAGATTTCTATACGTATATCTAGAGTACATGTACTCGTATCATACCTAACCTCTATACGTATTTACTATTGGTATATACACATCAAATCACCACCAACCAGCCCTTGTTCAATGCCTTATGTATAAGGTAACTACTTTTGTTATCTAGTATGACAATTTCACACGATTAAAAGATTTTTTCACAAAATTACAAACTTATACACCTTTTACACCACCATTTATACTCCATTCCATTTTCATTTTACTACACATTTCCTTTAACTAAAACACACACACTTTTAAGAGCCTTAACCTCCATAACCATTCAGCTAATATCCATGAAGATCTAGCCATAAAAACATCACTTAATCACCATAAGAAAACTCTTACAAAAACACTTCAAGAATCCTTCCAAGAACACAAGTTTACTTCCAATCTTTCATCCAATTCCATCACCCTTTTGGTTCTAGGTTCTTACTCCACTTTTACAGCAATCTTGTCCAAGTAACTTGAGGTAGTAAATTTATTCATAACCTTATTCGATTCATATATATATAGCTATCTTATTTTGTGGTATAAAATTTTAACAACAAGAACATAGTTTGAATGTTTTCAAACTTGTTTGCAAAGTAAATAGATCCTTCTAACTTAACTTTTAAAATACTTCAAGACCTGTAATATAACTTAAATATATACTAATTTAACAAGGTATAACTTGGTTTTTCAAAGAACATCTTAAAAACTGTTTTTACGACGTCGGAGTGCAACCGGGGGCTGTTTTGGGTTGGATAATTAAAAACCATCTTAAACTTTGAATTGGAGGTTTATTTTCTGGAAAAATGATTTTTACTATGAATATGATAACACATAAAAATTTCATGATTTAACTCAAAGTATAAGTATTTTTAGAAAAATAATCATTTAAGGTTGTTTACATGATGGAAAATGATTAACTTCATAAGTTTCACTAAAGTTTGACCTATGACCTGTGATTTTGAATACAAACTAAGGTATTTACAGTTCATAGTCTTAAAGAGGGACTCGATCCAAGGAAGTGGCAAGTTGAACCAACGAAAACGGAGTTGTAACGAAGAAACTACGACCAAAACAAAATCGGATATCCAAGACTAGTTTAGCTACGAAAATAATTGGAGAAAATTAAATAAATCACATCTTTTTAAAATAACATGATATTTTATATATATGTACTCATAATTTAATTTTATATGGTTCAGGATCACCCGTAAACAATACGAGAAGATTAATCATAAGATCCCATGATTGTACGCAACACGTCATTTGACAACACCGGTACTTTATGTACGCAACACGTCATTTGACAACACCGGTACCGTGGGTCAAGATTAATCTCGACCAATACATATACAATGGGGGTTTTATTTATTTCATTGGGGGTTTATTAAACACCTAAAAATGAACCATTAAAATTGAATTACTAATATCGGACTGCTAACTACGGTCTAAGAAATTATTAAAAGTATTAAAAGTATAATAAGTATATATATGTGACGATTGTTTTAAAAAGAAAAGGTATTGATATATTATATATGGATAGGTTCGT
The DNA here is from genome assembly GCF_046630445.1 of Rutidosis leptorrhynchoides. NCBI lineage: Eukaryota > Viridiplantae > Streptophyta > Magnoliopsida > Asterales > Asteraceae > Rutidosis > Rutidosis leptorrhynchoides. The sequence continues at coordinate 98,675,019 of NC_092335.1, forward strand.
GATATCAATCGGAGACCAAGTCGAAATTACATATCTTCAAGACAAAAGTGAGTATATAGTCCCACTTTTAAACTCTAAGTATTTCGGGATGAGAATACATGTATTTTATGTTTTACGTTATGGACACAAGTAACTGAAAAATATATTCTACGTTGAGTTGTACCACTGGCATACTTCCCTGTAGCTTGGTAACTGTTATTTACAGCGGTATTGTAAATGCGAATCCTGTTGATAGATCTATCGGGCCTGACAACCCCAACCGGACTGGACGACCAGTATTCAACGGTTGCACAGTACTTCATTTCATGACGACACTTGGTACGGTGTAGTAAGATTTCATAATAAAGGGAATATGCGACGTGATTAAATGTTAAGTATGGTTATCAAGTGCTCAACCACTTAGAATATTTTTATTAAAATGTTTACATATGAAATCTTGTGGTCTATATTTATACCGCTGCCGGCATTAAACCTATATCTCACCAACTTTATGTTGACGTTTTAAACATGTCTATTCTCAGGTGATAACTAAAAGCTTCCGCTGCAACATGTTGAATTTAAACAAGATCTTGAGTATGCATATTTGTGTCAAAAATAAAACTGCATATCGGAGGATTTGTAATGTAAAATATGCTAGAAATCGTATTGTTATCATCACATGTAAAGTTTGTAAGTCTAAGATTATCGCTAAACGATAATCATCTTTTTATTATCTAAAGCTTGTATTAAAATAAGAGTTATGGTTTGTAATGTAAAATAAATGCAGTTGTTCTTTTAAAAATGTCGCATATAGAGGTCAATACCTCGCAATGAAATCATACGTTATCTAACTCGTTCTTATGGTTAAGGACGGGTTATGACATGTGGTATCAGAGCGGTGGTCTTAGCGAACCAGGTTTGCATTAGTGTGTCTAACTGATAAGTCGTTAGGATACATTAGTAAGTCTGGACTTTGACCGGGTCTGATTTAAAAACCATTGCTTATCATTGTTGGTTAAAATTTATATGTAGATATTATGTAGTACTAATGGGTTAGTTGTTGTGTGATAGATGTCGGGCTCAAAACTTGTTATCACATTCAGCGACTCCGAACCAGAATCTTCAGATGGTGTTCCATTCATTAACCTATCCGATGACGAAGATAATATCTTTGGGGAAGACTCACAAATTTCGGATGAACCGACTATAGAGAACCCGGAAAGTGAACCCGAGGAGGAAAGTGAACCCGAGGAGGAAAGTGAATCCGAGGAAGAAATACAGGAAATTACAAAAGACAAGTTCGAACTAGGAAAGAAACGAAAGGCTAATGAATTAGAAAATTCAAATCCCGAGTTTAGTAAGGATGATGTGGCACCAACTCCACTAGACACTACCACCCCTATTCCCGCTATTCCTATTCGTTCTATCCCGGCATCCAATTCTTCAGTCCCACAGCCAAAATATAGGCAGACAGCTAGGATAAGCGTTAGGCGATTCATTGAACCTAAACGTCTTAGAAAATAGACCAAACGATGCGCTGCCGTATTAAACCATGGGATCATATAATGTTTTGTATAATATTATTAGTGTGGTTTGCTTAATGTTCGATGTAAGATAAGCATATGTAAAATAGTGAAGTGTGAAATGCAATAATTTTCCATGGTTAAGTATTATTTAGATGGTAGTAATTGATTCTGTACTAAGCTATTAAGTATGGACATTAACGGGTAGGTACTACCCTAGATATAATTATAAAACGCTAATAAGAAGAAAAGGCTTTTATAATAATACCTGGTTCATATTATTAATAAGCTATAATGTACTGTAAATATACACTACATCTATAATATTCCATGTGAATAATTATTTTCTTTTCATTCTTATAGAAGAATATGGCGCGATTGAACCGAATGACGGAACAAGAAATCCAGGAACTCATCAATCAGCGAGTGAACGACAGAATGTTATGGGTCGAGGCTGCAAGAGGTGCTGCAGTTAACCCAAATCCTCGTGTGGGGTGCACTTACAAAACTTTTCAAGCTTGCAAGCCCTCATCATTCAGTGGAACAGAAGGACCGATCGGTTTAACCCGGTGGATAGAAAAGATGGAGACTGTGTTTAAAATCAGTGGTTGTGTTGAAAAGGACATGACCAAGTATGCATCGTGCACTTTACAAGATAGTGCACTCACGTGGTGGAAAAATTATGTGAAGGCTGTAGGAGGAGATGTAGCTTATGATACCCCATGGGAAGAATTTAAAACAATGCTAATCAACGAATATTGTCCAAGGAACGAGGTTAGGAAGTTGGAAGATGAATTACGAAGTCTGAAGGTTATTGGTACTGAAATCACCAACTACAATCAGCGATTCATGGAATTAGTTTTGCTATGTCCTGAATTGGTTCCAACCGAAGAACGGAAGATTGAAATGTACAAAGATGGTTTGCCCAAAAAGATCAAGGCAAATGTTACAGCATCGAAACCTAAGACAATTCATGAAGCTATAACCATGGCAAACGAGCTAATGGATCAGGTCATCATGGATAAGAAAGTATCCAATACTGATGTGAAGGTATCAGGTAACAAAAGAAAGTGGAATGGAAATTATGATCGAGGTAACCAACAACAATCTTTTAAGAAACAAGAAATCACGCAAGGTGCGGGTAGTGGTTTAAGCTTTGGTTATAAAGGACAAAATCCTTTATGTAACCGATGCCACAAACATCACTCTGGTTACTGTAATGTGGTATGCAACAAATGTAATCGAAAGGGTCATCTTGCTGAAGATTGTAGGGCTCTCGTTACAAATACAAATGGTACCAAGACTCCTGCCACCAATGCAAATAGAACTACTTTGGCTACCATTACTTGTTATGGGTGTGGAAAACAGGGTCATTATAAGAGCCAGTGTCCGAATCCAGAGAAGAATAATGGATCTGCACGAGGAAGAGCATTTGTTATTAATGCTAGAGAGGCGTGTAAAGACCCGGAGCTTGTTACGGGTACGTTTACCATTAATAACTTATCCGCATCTATTATATTTGATACTGGTGCTGATAGAAGTTACGTGTGTAGAGACTTTCACGCTAAATTGAATTGTTCATCATTACCTCTAGATGCTAAGTACATGATTGAGTTAGCTAATGGTAAACTAATTAAAGCCGATAAAATTTGCCGTGATTGTAAAATAAAGTTAGCCGGAGAAACGTTTAAAATTGACTTGATACCCGTAGAATTAGGAAGTTTTGATGTAATAATCGGCATGGACTGGATGTCCAAAGTAGGAGCTGAAGTTGTGTGTGCCAAGAAGGCAATTCGCATTCCTCGTAAGGATAAAACGCCAGTAATGATTTATGGAGAGAAGGGTAACTCAAAGCTAAAACTCATTAGTTATTTGAAAGCTCAAAAATGCTTGAAGAAAGGGTGCTATGCTATCTTAGCACATGTTAATAAAGTCGAAAAGAAAGAAAAAGAGAAGTGCATCAATGACGTGCCTGTGGCAAGAGATTTTCCTGAAGTATTTCCGGAAGAGTTGCCGGGATTACCTCCATTTAGATCTGTAGAATTTCAAATAGATCTTGTACCAGGAGCTGCACCGGTTGCCCGTGCTCCATATAGACTTGCACCGTCCGAGTTAAAAGAACTTCAGAGTCAGTTAAAAGAATTACTGGATCGTGGATTCATACGACCAAGTACTTCACCGTGGGGAGCTCCAATTTTATTCGTCAAGAAGAAAGACGGATCTTTCCGAATGTGTATAGATTATCGTGAATTAAATAAGTTAACTATCAAGAATCGGTATCCACTACCGAGAATTGACGACTTATTTGATCAACTCCAAGGATCATGTGTGTACTCGAAAATTGACCTAAGATCGGGCTATCATCAATTACGCGTCAAAGAAGAAGATATACCGAAAACTGCTTTTCGAACACGTTACGGTCATTACGAATTTTTGGTCATGCCGTTTGGATTGACGAATGTGCCAGCTGTATTCATGGACCTCATGAATCGAGTTTGTAGTCCATATTTAGATAAGTTTGTTATTGTTTTCATTGATGACATTCTTATCTATTCCAAGAGTGAGCAAGAGCATGAGCAGCATTTAAGGTTGATATTAGAGTTGTTGAGAAAAGAACAGCTATACGCTAAATTTTCTAAGTGTGCTTTCTGGTTGAAAGAAGTGCAATTTCTTGGTCACGTTGTTAGTAGCAAAGGAATTCAGGTTGATCCAGCAAAAATTGAAGCCATTGAAAAATGGGAGACTCCTAAAACACCAATGCAGATACGCCAATTTTTGGGTTTAGCCGGTTATTATAGAAGGTTTATTCAAGATTTTTCCCGAATAGCTAAGCCGTTGACAGCATTAACGCAAAAAGGGAAGAAATACGAATGGACCTCGGAGCAGGAGAACGCATTTCAATTACTGAAGAAGAAGTTGACTACGGCGCCTATTTTATCGTTACCTGAAGGGAACAATGATTTTAAAATATATTGTGACGCTTCGCGACAAGGTTTTGGTTGTGTTCTTATGCAACGAAAGAAAGTTATTGCATACGCATCCCGACAATTGAAGATTCACGAGCGGAATTATACGACTCATGATCTAGAACTGGGAGCAGTCGTGTTTGCATTGAAGATATGGAGACACTACTTGTATGGGGTTAGATGCACTGTGATTACTGGTCATAAAAGTCTTCAACATATTTTTGATCAGAAACAGTTGAACATGAGGCAACGTAGGTGGGTCGAGCTGATAAATGACTATGATTGTGAAATTCGTTATCATCCCTGGAAGGCGAACGTGGTGGCCGATGCTTTAAGTAGAAAGGAACGAGAACCAATTCCAGTTCGAGTGATGAACATAAAAATTCGCATGAATCTCAACTCACAAATCAAAGAAGTTCAACGAGAAGCACTTACTAAAGAAAATATAGGAAATGAAATAATGAAGAAGTATGAGAAGCAACTCGTTATGCGGGAAGATGGAACTCGATATTTTGCAAATCGTATTTGGGTACCGAAGTTGGGTGGATTAAGGAAGTTGATATTGAACGAGGCACATAAGACAAGATACTCGATACATCCTGGAGTTGGAAAGATGTACCAAGATCTTAAGACACATTATTGGTGGCTTAATTTAAAGACAGACGTTGCAACATATGTTGGGGAGTGTTTAACTTGTTCCAAAGTCAAAGCAGAACACCAAAAGCCGTCAGGGTTACTTCAACAACCAGAAATCCCAGAATGGAAATGGGATGGTATTACCATGGATTTCATCACGAAGTTACCAAGGACTGCCTGGGGATATGACACCATTTGGGTAATTGTTGATCGTCTTACCAAATCTGCACATTTCTTGCCTATAAAGGAAACAGATAGAATGGAGAAATTATTACGATTATATATAAAGGAAATAGTTTCAAGGCATGGAATACCTATTTCCATTATATCCGATCGTGATAGTAGATTTACATCAAAGTTCTGGCAATCACTACAGGAGGCCCTAGGAACTCGTTTGGATATGAGTACCGCATATCATCCGCAAACTGACGGGCAGAGTGAAAGAACAATTCAGACTCTTGAAGACATGCTCAGGGCATGTGTGATCGATTTTGGAAACGGATGGGATAAATATCTACCATTAGCAGAATTCTCGTATAATAATAGTTATCATGCGAGCATTAAAGCTGCACCATTCGAAGCACTATATGGAAGGAAGTGTAGATCTCCTATTTGTTGGAATGAAGTAGGAGATCGACAATTAACTGGTCCCGAGATCATACACGAAACGACTGAGAAGATAGTACAAATTAAGGAGAGATTGAAAACAGCCCGTAGTCGCCAAAAGAGCTACGCCGATGTCCGAAGGAAACCATTAGAGTTTCAGATCGGTGACATGGTTATGCTAAAGGTGTCACCTTGGAAAGTTGTAATACGTTTTGGAAAAAGGGGTAAACTAAACCCAAGGTATGTAGGCCCGTTCAAGATTATCGAACGCATTGGACCGGTAGCTTATCGACTCGAGTTACCGCAACAACTCGCCGGAGTACATAATACCTTTCACGTCTCGAATCTTAAGAAGTGTCTTGCAAAGGAAGACCTCACCATTCCTCTTGAAGAAATCCATGTCGACGAAAAACTACAATTCATCGAAGAACCAATCGAAATCATGGACCGTGAAGTTAAACAGCTCAAGCAGAGCAACATACCGATCGTTAAGGTATGTTGCAATGCTCGAAGAGGTCCCGAGTTTACTTGGGAACGGGAGGATCAGATGAAACAAAAGTATCCACACTTGTTTCTCGATGACGCAAAATAGGTACAATCTTAAAATTTCGGGACGAAATTTATTTAACGGGTAGGTACTGTAATGACCCGCACTTTTTCGATCGTTCTATACTTATAAGATTAATATTTACATAAATTAAACCTTACCAACATGATAAGCAATCCAAATTGTTGAGACTTATGCCTTCGAAAAGAGTTTTACACAACGTTTGACCATCTAGTTTGACCGATGATATCACGAACTATATAACATATGATAATTATACGTTTGTGTATATATATGTATATATACATATTTAACATGATCTAAGAATGTTTTAATACCTCATTTTGTATTAATAACAATAAGTTACAAGTATATTTTGAAACTACTAACCTAGGTTTTCAAAACGATAACCATACGTAACGTTATTTGACATAAATACTTATGACCTATAATTTTTATACATATATCGTATAAGTAATGTATTTAATCACTTTTAAGGACTTAAATACATAAAACAATATAAGTATATTCACAAAAGATAGCTATATTTGAATTCTCATTCCATTTTTCACAAGATTTCTATACGTATATCTAGAGTACATGTACTCGTATCATACCTAACCTCTATACGTATTTACTATTGGTATATACATATCAAATCACCACCAACCAGCCCTTGTTCAATGCCTTATGTATAAGGTAACTACTTTTGTTATCTAGTATGACAATTTCACATGATTAAAAGATTTTTTCACAAAATTACAAACTTATACACCTTTTACACCACCATTTATACTCCATTCCATTTTCATTTTACTACACATTTCCTTTAACTAAAACACACACACTTTTAAGAGCCTTAACCTCCATAACCATTCAGCTAATATCCATGAAGATCTAGCCATAAAAACATCACTTAATCACCATAAGAAAACTCTTACAAAAACACTTCAAGAATCCTTCCAAGAACACAAGTTTACTTCCAATCTTTCATCCAATTCCATCACCCTTTTGGTTCTATGTTCTTACTCCTCTTTTACAGCAATCTTGTCCAAGTAACTTGAGGTAGTAACTTTGTTCATAACCTTATTCGATTCATATATATATAGCTATCTTATTTTGTGGTATAAAATTTTAACAACAAGAACATAGTTTGAATGTTTTCAAACTTGTTTGCAAAGTAAATAGATCCTTCTAACTTAACTTTTAAAATACTTCAAGACCTGTAATATAACTTAAATATATACTAATTTAACAGGGTATAACTTGGTTTTTCAAAGAACATCTTAAAAACTGTTTTTACGACGTCGGAGTGCAACCGGGGGCTGTTTTGGGTTGGATAATTAAAAACCATCTTAAACTTTGAATTGGAGGTTTATTTTCTGTAAAAATGATTTTTACTATGAATATGATAACACATAAAAATTTCATGATTTAACTCAAAGTATAAGTATTTTTAGAAAAATAATCATTTAAGGTTGTTTACATGATGGAAAATGATTAACTTCATAAGTTTCACTAAAGTTTGACCTATGACCTGTGATTTCGAATACAAACTAAGGTATTTACAGTTCATAGTCTTAAAGAGGGACTCGATCCAAGGAAGTGGCAAGTTGAACCAACGAAAACGGAGTTGTAACGAAGAAACTACGACCAAAACAAAATCGGATATCCAAGACTAGTTTAGCTACGAAAATAATTGGAGAAAATTAAATAAATCACATCTTTTTAAAATAACATGATATTTTATATATATGTACTCATAATTTAATTTTATATGGTTCAGGATCACCCGTAAACAATACGAGAAGATTAATCATAAGATCCCATGATTGTACGCAACACGTCATTTGACAACACCGGTACTTTATGTACGCAACACGTCATTTGACAACACCGGTACCGTGGGTCAAGATTAATCTCGACCAATACATATACAATGGGGGTTTTATTTATTTCATTGGGGGTTTATTAAACACCTAAAAATGAACCATTAAAATTGAATTACTAACATCGGACTGCTAACTACGGACTAAGAAATTATTAAAAGTATTAAAAGTATAATAAGTATATATATGTGACGATTGTTTTAAAAAGAAAAGGTATTGATATATTATATATGAATAGGTTCGTGATATCAATCGGAGACCAAGTCGAAATTACATATCTTCAAGACAAAAGTGAGTATATAGTCCCACTTTTAAACTCTAAGTATTTCGGGATGAGAATACATGTATTTTATGTTTTACGTTATGGACACAAGTAACTGAAAAATATATTCTACGTTGAGTTGTACCACTGGCATACTTCCCTGTAGCTTGGTAACTGTTATTTACAGCGGTATTGTAAACGCGAATCCTGTTGATAGATCTATCGGGCCTGACAACCCCAACCGGACTGGACGACCAGTATTCAACGGTTGCACAGTACTTCGTTTCATGACTACACTTGGTACGGTGTAGTAAGATTTCATAATAAAGGGAATATGCGACGTGATTAAATGTTAAGTATGGTTATCAAGTGCTCAACCACTTAGAATATTTTTATTAAAATGTTTACATATGAAATCTTGTGGTCTATATTTATACCGCTGCCGGCATTAAACCTATATCTCACCAACTTTATGTTGACGTTTTAAACATGTCTATTCTCAGGTGATAACTAAAAGCTTCCGCTGCAACATGTTGAATTTAAACAAGATCTTGAGTATGCATATTTGTGTCAAAAATAAAACTGCATATCGGAGGATTTGTAATGTAAAATATGCTAGAAATCGTATTGTTATCATCACATGTAAAGTTTGTAAGTCTAAGATTATCGCTAAACGATAATCATCTTTTTATTATCTAAAGCTTGTATTAAAATAAGAGTTATGGTTTGTAATGTAAAATAAATGCAGTTGTTCTTTTAAAAATGTCGCATATAGAGGTCAATACCTCGCAATGAAATCATACGTTATCTAACTCGTTCTTATGGTTAAGGACGGGTTATGACAATCCTCAACCAACCGACCAAGGTTAATTATGGTCAATGGTGTTTCCGCCAAGGAAGCAAAATATTGGGAGGATTACCAATTCTCCGATGAATCGAATTCCGACGAGAATTCCGATGATGTTATAGAAATTACCCCAACTGAATTTAAAAAGGCAAAAGAAAATAATAAGGGAAAGAGCATAAAAATAGAGAAATCTAATTCCAACCCCGATGAACTTTATATGTATCGTCAACCCCCGAAGTCCTTAAGTTGTAACAATGACCCGGGAACCTCTAAACCACCAGGTTTTTCTAAACCAATGTGGACAACGACGGCTCGTATTAGGGGAACATCTTATATCCCTAGAAACTTGGCAAAACGGACCAAAACCGAAGAAGAAGAAACGAGCGAGTCGGAATAAGATAGTTGTATTCGTGTGGTGTAATATATGTAATATAGTGTGCTTATGCTTTATGATATATGTAAAAAAAATTGATTGTATTAATAAGTATTTTTTTATGAATCTAACTCTTGTCTATTTTACAGTTTAAAAACACAAAATGGATAGACAACCCAATATTTTAAGAGACCTACCCGGAGACATGATTGATGAAATCTTGTCTAGAGTCGGTCAGAATTCCTCGGCACAACTATTTAAGGCGAGATTAGTTTGTAAGACATTCGAAGAACGTTCCAAGAATGTCTTGGTTTATAAGAGACTTTCGTTTGAAAGATGGGGGATATCACATTGGGAAACCCATAAGTTACGATGTGTTTACTTTGACGCATATATTGCAGGGAACCCAAATGCTATTTTACGCAACGGGTTAAGAAATTATTTTGACTCAATATATCCGAATATTGGACTTCGTGATTTAGAAAAAGCGGCTAACATGCAACATAAAGAAGCATGTTATGCTTACGGATTAGTAATGTTCGCTTCTCACCAAAGTGAGAACAAGAACATCGGGCTACAACTATTAAACAAAACGTTTCCACAAGTGACGGAGTCAGTAATTGGGGTAAGAAATGAGGTTTTTAGATTGTTACGGGACTGTTGGACATTACGTAACCCTCGTCCCTTTGACGACGTTACAACACGCTGTCTTATCAACGGCCATAACGGTTATGTTCCACAAGACCAAGGATGGGAAGTAGTCCTAGTAAAACCAGAATGCATGACTTGTTTCTGGACGTATGAATTACGTGTCTTTATTGCCTTTGCTGAACGACTTGTGTACTAGCTAGAATTATCTTCACAACTATCTTGTATCAAAGTTATTGTGTGCTATATTTCATGCTTTATGTAAAATAAGCGGTATTGTAAGTTTGTAAAATATTGTATAAAAGTTTGAACGCGAAATATTATTACAATCAGTTTTTCATATAGAATTGTAGTAGTTGAATTGTATATTAGCTACTAAGTATGAACTTAACGGGTAGGTACTACCCGAATTTAAACTTATAAAATGCTAATATGAAGAAAAAGCTTTTATAAATGAGTTCATATTATGCTACGAAATACTATTAACTACTCTTAATATTCTGTATGATTAACTTGTTCCATTTGACTATTTTGAAGGAAATGGCACCGAATACTCGACACACTGTGAATATGAATGAAGAGGAATTCCGTACTTTTCTAGCTTCAAACATAGCCGCAGTACAGGCTGCGCTACATACCAACAATAACCTTGGATCTGGCAGTACAGGAAATCGTGTAGGATGCACCTACAAAGAATTCACTGCATGCAAACCTTTGGAATTTGATGGAACCGAAGGACCGATCGGATTGAAACGGTGGACCGAGAAGGTCGAATCGGTGTTTGCCATAAGTAAGTGTACTGAAGAGGACAAAGTGAAGTACGCTACGCATACTTTCACAGGTTCTACGTTAACATGGTGGAATACCTATCTAGAGCAAGTGGGACAAGACGATGCGTACGCACTACCGTGGTCAGCATTCAAGCACTTGATGAACGAGAAGTACCGGCCCAGAACCGAGGTCAATATGCTCAAGACAGAACTTAGAGGGTTACGAACCCAAGGATTTGATATTACCACGTACGAAAGACGATTCACAGAATTGTGCCTATTGTGTCCGGGAGCATTCGAAGATGAGGAAGAGAAGATCGACGCGTTTGTGAAAGGATTACCGGAAAGAATCCAAGAAGATATAAGTTCACACGAGCCCGCCTCCATACAACAGGCATGTAGAATGGCTCACAAACTAGTGAACCAGATTGAAGAAAGAATTAAAGAACAGACTGCTGAAGAGGCCAATGTGAAGCAAGTCAAAAGAAAGTGGGAGGAAAATGGTGATAAGAATCACCAATACAACAACAACAATAATCGCAACAATTATCCCAACAATCGCAACATCAATCACAACTACAACAAACGGCCCAACAACAACAACAACAACAACAACAACAACAACAACAACAACAACAGCAACTACAACAATCATCCCAACAACAATAATAACCGCAACAACAACAACAATCAGAAGCAGCTATGCCAAAGGTGTGAAAAGTATCACTCGGGGTTCTGCACCAAATTTTGCAACAAGTGTAAAAGAAATGGTCATAGCGCGGCGAAGTGTGAGGTCTACGGACCAGGGGTTAATAGAACGAAAGGAACAAATGGTGTCGGAACGAGTAATGGCGGAGCAAGTAGTGTCGGAGCAAGTTATGCCAATGTAGTTTGTTATAAATGTGGAAAACCGGGCCACATTATTAGAAATTTCCCGAACTAGGAGAACACGAATGGACAAGGCTGCGGAAGAGTTTTCAATATTAATGTGGCAGAGGCACAGGAAGACCCGGAGCTTGTTACGGGTACGTTTCTTATTGACAATAAATCTGCTTACGTTTTATTTGATTCGGGTGCGGATAGAAGCTATATGAGTAGAGATTTTTGTGCTAAATTAAGTTGTCCATTGACGCCTTTGGATAGCAAATTTTTACTCGAATTAGCAAATGGTAAATTAATTTCAGCAGATAATATATGTCGCAAAAGAATTTCCCGATGTATTTCCGAAAGAATTACCGGGATTACCCCCACATCGATCCGTTGAATTTCAAATAGATCTTGTACCAGGAGCTGCACCAATAGCTCGTGCTCCTTACAGACTCGAACCCAGCGAGATGAAAGAACTGCAAAGCCAATTACAAGAACTTTTAGAGCGTGGTTTCATTCGACCAAGCACATCACCGTGGGGAGCTCCTGTTTTGTTTGTCAAGAAGAAAGATGGTACATTCAGGTTGTGTATCGACTACCGAGAGTTGAACAAACTTACCATCAAGAACCGCTACCCACTACCGAGAATCGACGACTTATTTGATCAACTACAAGGCTCGTCTATTTATTCAAAGATTGACTTACGTTCCGGGTATCATCAAATGCGGGTGAAAGAAGATGATATTCCAAAGACTGCTTTCAGAACACGTTACGGTCATTACGAGTTTATGGTCATGCCGTTTGGTTTAACTAATGCACCAGCTGTGTTCATGGACCTTATGAACCGAGTGTGTGGACCATACCTTGACAAGTTTGTCATTGTTTTCATTGATGACATACTTATTTACTCAAAGAATGACCAAGAACACGGTGAACATTTGAGAAAGGTGTTAGAAGTATTGAGGAAGGAAGAATTGTATGCTAAGTTTTCAAAGTGTGCATTTTGGTTGGAAGAAGTTCAATTCCTCGGTCACATAGTGAACAAAGAAGGTATTAAGGTGGATCCGGCAAAGATAGAAACTGTTGAAAAGTGGGAAACCCCGAAAACTCCGAAACACATATGCCAGTTTTTAGGACTAGCTGGTTACTACAGAAGGTTCATCCAAGACTTTTCCAGAATAGCAAAACCCTTGACTGCATTAACGCATAAAGGGAAGAAATTTGAATGGAATGATGAACAAGAGAAAGCATTTCAGTTATTGAAGAAAAAGCTAACTACGGCACCTATATTGTCATTGCCTGAAGGGAATGATGATTTTGTGATTTATTGTGACGCATCAAAGCAAGGTCTCGGTTGTGTATTAATGCAACGAACGAAGGTGATTGCTTATGCGTCTAGACAATTGAAGATTCACGAACAAAATTGTACGACGCATGATTTGGAATTAGGCGCGGTTGTTTTTGCATTAAAGACTTGGAGGCACTACTTATATGGGGTCAAAAGTATTATATATACCGACCACAAAAGTCTTCAACACATATTTAATCAGAAACAACTGAATATGAGGCAGCGTAGGTGGATTGAATTATTGAATGATTACGACTTTGAGATTCGTTACCACCCGGGGAAGGCAAATGTGGTAGCCGATGCCTTGAGCAGGAAGGACAGAGAACCCATTAGAGTAAAATCTATGAATATAATGATTCATAATAACCTTACTACTCAAATAAAGGAGGCGCAACAAGGAGTATTAAAAGAGGGAAATTTAAAGGATGAAATACCCAAAGGATCGGAGAAGCATCTTAATATTCAGGAAGACGGAACCCGGTATAGGGCTGAAAGGATTTGGGTACCAAAATTTGGAGATATGAGAGAAATGGTACTTAGAGAAGCTCATAAAACCAGATACTCAATACATCCTGGAACGGGTAAGATGTACAAGGATCTCAGGAAATATTTTTGGTGGCCGGGTATGGAAGCCGATGTTGCTAAATACGTAGGAGAATGTTTGACGTGTTCTAAGGTCAAAGCTAAGCATCAGAAACCATCAGGTCTACTTCAACAACCCTAAATCCTGGAATGGAAATGGGAATACATTACCATGGATTTCATCACTAAATTGCCAAGGACTGCAAGTGGTTTTGATACTATTTGGGTAATAGTTGATCGTCTCACCAAATCAGCACACTTCCTGCCAATAAGAGAAGATGACAAGATGGAGAAGTTAGCACGACTGTATTTGAAGGAAGTCGTCTCCAGACATGGAATACCAATCTCTATTATCTCTGATAGGGATGGCAGATTTATTTCAAGATTCTGGCAGACATTACAGCAAGCATTAGGAACTCGTCTAGACATGAGTACTGCCTATCATCCACAAACTGATGGGCAGAGCGAAAGGACGATACAAACTCTTGAAGACATGCTACGAGCATGTGTTATTGATTTCGGAAACAGTTGGGATCGACATCTACCATTAGCAGAATTTTCCTACAAGAACAGCTACCATTCAAGCATTGAGATGGCGCCGTTTGAAGCACTTTATGGTAGAAAGTGCAGGTCTCCGATTTGTTGGAGTGAAGTGGGGGATAGACAGATTACGGGTCCAGAGATTATACAAGAAACTACCGAGAAGATCATCCAAATTCAACAACGGTTGAAAACCGCCCAAAGTCGACAAAAGAGCTACGCTGACATTAAAAGAAAAGATATAGAATTTGAAATTGGAGAGATGGTCATGCTTAAAGTTGCACCTTGGAAAGGCGTTGTTCGATTTGGTAAACGAGGAAAATTAAATCCAAGGTATATTGGACCATTCAAGATTATTGATCGTGTCGGACCAGTAGCTTACCGACTTGAGTTACCTCAACAACTCGCAGCTGTACATAACACTTTCCACGTCTCGAATTTGAAGAAATGTTTTGCTAAAGAAGATCTCACTATTCCGTTAGATGAAATCCAAATCAACGAAAAACTTCAATTCATCGAAGAACCCGTCGAAATAATGGATCGTGAGGTTAAAAGACTTAAGCAAAACAAGATACCAATTGTTAAGGTTCGATGGAATGCTCGTAGAGGACCCGAGTTCACCTGGGAGCGTGAAGATCAGATGAAGAAGAAATACCCGCATCTATTTCCAGAAGATTCGTCAACACCTTCAACAGCTTAAAATTTCGGGACGAAATTTATTTAACGGGTAGGTACTGTAGTGACCCGAACTTTTCCATGTTTATATATATTAATTGAGATTGATATTTACATGATTAAATGTTTCCAACATGTTAAGCAATCAAACTTGTTAAGACTTGATTAATTGAAATATGTTTCATATAGACAATTGACCACCCAAGTTGACCGGCGATTCACGAACGTTAAAACTTGTAAAAACGACATGACGATATATATATGGATATACATATGGTTAACATGAGATTATGATAATTAAGTATCTACATAAGTATATTAACAATGAGTTATATACATATAAACAAGACTACTAACTTAAGGATTTCGAAACGAGACATATATGTAACGATTATCGTTGTAACGACATTTAAATGTATATATATCATATTAAGATATATTAATATATCACAATTTCATGATAATATAATAATTTAACATCTCATTAGATATAATAAACAATGGGTTAACAACATTCAACAAGATCGTTAACCTAAAGGTTTCAAAACAACATTTACATGTAACGACTAACGATGACTTAACGACTCAGTTAAAATGTATATACATGTAGTGTTTTAATATGTATTTATACACTTTTGAAAGACTTCAATACACTTATCAAAATACTTCTACTTAACAAAAATGCTTACAATTACATCCTCGTTCAGTTTCATCAACAATTCTACTCGTATGCACCCGTATTCGTACTCGTACAATACACAGCTTTTAGATGTATGTACTATTGGTATATACACTCCAATGATCAGCTCTTAGCAGCCCATGTGAGTCACCTAACACATGTGGGAACCATCATTTGGCAACTAGCATGAAATATCTCATAAAATTACAAAAATATGAGTAATCATTCATGACTTATTTACATGAAAACAAAATTACATATCCTTTATATCTAATCCATACACCAACGACAAAAAACACCTACAAACACTTTCATTCTTCAATTTTCTTCATCTAATTAATCTCTCTCAAGTTCTATCTTCAAGTTCTAAGTGTTCTTCATAAATTCCAAAAGTTCTAGTTTCATAAAATCAAGAATACTTTCAAGTTTACTAGCTCACTTCCAATCTTGTAAGGTGATCATCCAACCTCAAGAAATCTTTGTTTCTTACAGTAGGTTATCATTCTAATACAAGGTAATAATTATATTCAAACTTTGGTTCAATTTCTATAACTATAACAATCTTATTTCAAGTGATGATCTTACTTGAACTTGTTTTCGTGTCATGATTCTGCTTCAAGAACTTCGAGCCATCCAAGGATCCATTGAAGCTAGATCCACTTTTCTCTTTTCCAGTAGGTTTATCCAAGGAACTTAAGGTAGTAATGATGTTCATAACATCATTCGATTCATACATATAAAGCTATCTTATTCGAAAGTTTAAACTTGTAATCACTAGAACATAGTTTAGTTAATTCTAAACTTGTTCGCAAATAAAAGTTAATCCTTCTAACTTGACTTTTAAAATCAACTAAACACATGTTCTATATCTATATGATATGCTAACTTAATGATTTAAAACCTGGAAACACGAAAAACACCGTAAAACCGGATTTACGCCGTCGTAGTAACACCGCGGGCTGTTTTGGGTTAGTTAATTAAAAACTATGATAATCTTTGATTTAAAAGTTGTTATTCTGAGAAAATGATTTTTATTATGAACATGAAACTATATCCAAAAATTATGGTTAAACTCAAAGTGGAAGTATGTTTTCTAAAATGGTCATCTAGACGTCGTTCTTTCGACTGAAATGACTACCTTTACAAAAACGACTTGTAACTTATTTTTCCGACTATAAACCTATACTTTTTCTGTTTAGATTCATAAAATAGAGTTCAATATGAAACCATAGCAATTTGATTCACTCAAAACGGATTTAAAATGAAGAAGTTATGGGTAAAACAAGATTGGATAATTTTTCTCATTTTAGCTACGTGAAAATTGGTAACAAATCTATTCCAATCATAACTTAATCAACTTGTATTGTATATTATGTAATCTTGAGATACCATAGACACGTATACATTGTTTCGACCTATCATGTCGACACATCTATATATATTTCGGAACAACCATAGACACTCTATATGTGAATGTTGGAGTTAGCTATACAGGGTTGAGGTTGATTCCAAAATATATATAGTTTGAGTTGTGATCAATACTGAGATACGTATACACTGGGTCGTGGATTGATTCAAGATAATATTTATCGATTTATTTCTGTACATCTAACTGTGGACAACTAGTTGTAGGTTACTAACGAGGACAGCTGACTTAACAAACTTAAAACATCAAAATATATTAAAAGTGTTGTAAATATATTTTAAACATACTTTGATATATATGTATATATTGTTATAGGTTCGTGAATCAACCAGTGGCCAAGTCTTACTTCCCGACGAAGTAAAAATCTGTGAAAGTGAGTTATAGTCCCACTTTTAAAATCTAATATTTTTGGGATGAGAATACATGCAGGTTTTATAAATGATTTACAAAATAGACACAAGTACGTGAAACTACATTCTATGGCTGAATTATCGAAATCGAATATGCCCCTTTTTATTAAGTCTGGTAATCTAAGAATTAGGGAACAGACACCCTAATTGACGCGAATCCTAAAGATAGATCTATCGGGCCCAACAAGCCCCATCCAAAGTACCGGATGCTTTAGTACTTCGAAATTTATATCATATCCGAAGGGTGTCCCGGAATGATGGGGATATTCTTATATATGCATCTTGTTAATGTCGGTTACCAGGTGTTCACCATATGAATGATTTTTATCTCTATGTATGGGATGTGTATTGAAATATGAAATCTTGTGGTCTATTGTTACGATTTGATATATATAGGTTAAACCTATAACTCACCAACATTTTTGTTGACGTTTAAAGCATGTTTATTCTCAGGTGAATACTAAGAGCTTCCGCTGTTGCATACTAAAATAAGGACAAGATTTGGAGTCCATGTTAGTATGATATTGTGTAAAAACTGCATTCAAGAAACTAATTTCGATGTAACATATTTGTATTGTAAACCATTATGTAATGGTCGTGTGTAAACAGGATATTTTAGATTATCATTATTTGATAATCTACGTAAAGCTTTTTAAACCTTTATTTATGAAATAAAGGTTATGGTTTGTTTTAAAAATGAATGCAGTCTTTGAAAAACGTCTCATATAGAGGTCAAAACCTCGCAACGAAATCAATTAATATGGAACGTTTTTAATCAATAAGAACGGGACATTTCATGATCGTCTCACCAAATCAGCACACTTCCTGCCAATAAGAGAAGATGACAAGATGGAGAAGTTAGCACGACTGTATTTGAAGGAAGTCGTCTCCAGACATGGAATACCAATCTCTATTATCTCTGATAGGGATGGCAGATTTATTTCAAGATTCTGACAGACATTACAGCAAGCATTAGGAACTCGTCTAGACATGAGTACTGCCTATCATCCACAAACTGATGGGCAGAGCGAAAGGACGATACAAACGCTTGAAGACATGCTACGAGCATGTGTTATTGATTTCGGAAACAGTTGGGATCGACATCTACCATTAGCAGAATTTTCCTACAACAACAGCTACCATTCAAGCATTGAGATGGCGCCGTTTGAAGCACTTTATGGTAGAAAGTGCAGGTCTCCGATTTGTTGGAGTGAAGTGGGGGATAGACAGATTACGGGTCCGGAGATTATACAAGAAACTACCGAGAAGATCATCCAAATTCAACAACGGTTGAAAACCGCCCAAAGTCGACAAAAGAGCTACGCTGACATTAAAAGAAAAGATATAGAATTTGAAATTGGAGAGATGGTCATGCTTAAAGTTGCACCTTGGAAAGGCGTTGTTCGATTTGGTAAACGAGGAAAATTAAATCCAAGGTATATTGGACCATTCAAGATTATTGATCGTGTCGGACCAGTAGCTTACCGACTTGAGTTACCTCAACAACTCGCAGCTGTACATAACACTTTCCACGTCTCGAATTTGAAGAAATGTTTTGCTAAAGAAGATCTCACTATTCCGTTAGATGAAATCCAAATCAACGAAAAACTTCAATTCATCGAAGAACCCGTCGAAATAATGGATCGTGAGGTTAAAAGACTTAAGCAAAACAAGATACCAATTGTTAAGGTTCGATAAAATGCTCGTAGAGGACCCGAGTTCACCTGGGAGCATGAAGATCAGATGAAGAAGAAATACCCGCATCTATTTCCAGAAGATTCGTCAACACCTTCAACAGCTTAAAATTTCGGGACGAAATTTATTTAACGGGTAGGTACTGTAGTGACCCGAACTTTTTCATGTTTATATATATTAATTGAGATTGATATTTACATGATTAAATGTTTCCAACATGTTAAGCAATCAAACTTGTTAAGACTTGATTAATTGAAATATGTTTCATATAGACAATTGACCACCCAAGTTGACCGGTGATTCACGAACGTTAAAACTTGTAAAAACTATATGATGACATATATATGGATATATATATAGTTAACATGATACTATTATAAGTAAACATATCATTAAGTATATTAACAATGAACTACATATGTAAAAACAAGACTACTAACTTAATGATTTTTAAACGAGACATATATGTAACGATTATCGTTGTAAAGACATTTAATGTATATATATCATATTAAGAGATATTCATACATGATAATATCATGATAATATAATAATTTAAAATCTCATTTGATATTATAAACATTGGGTTAACAACATTTAACAAGACCGTTAACCTAAAGGTTTAAAAACAACACTTACATGTAACGACTAACGATGACTTAACGACTCAGTTAAAATGTATATACATGTAGTGTTTTAATATGTATTTATACACTTTTGAAAGACTTCAATACACTTATCAAAATACTTCTACTTAACAAAAATGCTTACAATTACATCCTCGTTCAGTTTCATCAACAATTCTACTCGTATGCACCCGTATTCGTACTCGTACAATACACAGCTTTTAGATGTATGTACTATTGGTATATACACTCCAATGATCAGCTCTTAGCAGCCCATGTGAGTCACCTAACACATGTGGGAACCATCATTTGGCAACTAGCATGAAATATCTCATAAAATTACAAAAATATGAGTAATCATTCATGACTTATTTACATGAAAACAAAATTACATATCCTTTATATCTAATCCATACACCAACGACCAAAAACACCTACAAACACTTTCATTCTTCAATTTTCTTCATCTAATTGATCTCTCTCAAGTTTTATCTTCAAGTTCTAAGTGTTCTTCATATATTCTACAAGTTCTAGTTACATAAAATCAAGAATACTTTCAAGTTTGCTAGCTCACTTCCAATCTTGTAAGGTGATCATCCAACCTCAAGAAATCTTTGTTTCTTACAGTAGGTTATCATTCTAATACAAGGTAATAATCATATTCAAACTTTGGTTCAATTTCTATAACTATAACAATCTTATTTCAAGTGATGATCTTACTTGAACTTGTTTTCGTGTCATGATTCTGCTTCAAGAACTTCGAGCCATCCAAGGATCCGTTGAAGCTAGATCCATTTTTCTCTTTTCCAGTAGGTTTATCCAAGGAAATTAAGGTAGTAATGATGTTCATAACATAATTCGATTCATACGTATAAAGCTATCTTATTCGAAGGTTTAAACTTGTAATCACTAGAACATAGTTTATTTAATTCTAAACTTGTTCGCAAACAAAAGTTAATACTTCTAACTTGACTTTTAAAATCAACTAAACACATGTTCTATATCTATATTATATTCTAACTTAATGATTTAAAACCTGGAAACACGAAAAACACTATAAAACCGGATTTACGCCGTCGTAGTAACACCACAGGCTGTTTTGGGTTAGTTAATTAAAAACTATGATAAACTTTGATTTAAAAGTTGTTATTCTGAGAAAATGATTTTTATTATGAACATGAAACTATATCCAAAAATTATGGTTAAACTCAAAGTGGAAGTATGTTTTCTAAAATGGTCATCTAGACGTCGTTCTTTCGACTGAAATGACTACCTTTACAAAAACGACTTGTAACTTATTTTTCCGACTATAAACCTATAATTTTTCTGTTTAGATTCATAAAATAGAGTTCAATATGAAACCATAGCAATTTGATTCACTCAAAACGGATTTAAAATGAAGAAGTTATGGGTAAAACAAGATTGGATAATTTTTCTCATTTTAGCTACGTGATAATTGGTAACAAATCTATTCCAACCATAACTTAATCAACTTGTATTGTATATTATGTAATCTTGAGATACCATAGACACGTATACAATGTTTCGACCTATCATGTCGACACATCTATATATATTTCGGAACAACCATAGACACTCTATATGTGAATGTTGGAGTTAGCTATACAAGGTTGAGGTTGATTCCAAAATATATATAGTTTGAGTTGTGATCAATACTGAGATACGTATACACTGGGTCGTGGATTGATTCAAGATAATATTTATCGATTTATTTCTGTACATCTAACTGTGGACAACTAGTTGTAGGTTACTAACGAGGACAGCTGACTTAAGAAACTTAAAACATCAAAATATATTAAAAGTGTTGTAAATATATTTTGAACATACTTTGATATATATGTATATATTGTTATAGGTTCGTGAATCAACCATTGGCCAAGTCTTACTTCCCGACGAAGTAAAAATCTGTGAAAGTGAGTTATAGTCCCACTTTTAAAATCTAATATTTTTGGGATGAGAATACATGCAGGTTTTATAAATGATTTACAAAATAGACACAAGTACGTGAAACTACATTCTATGGTTGAATTATCGAAATCGAATATGCCCCTTTTATTTAAGTCTGGTAATCTAAGAATTAGGGAACAGACACCCTAATTGACGCGAATCCTAAAGATAGATCTATTGGGCTTAACAAACCCCATCCAAAGTACCGGATGCTTTAGTACTTCGAAATTTATATCATATCCGAAGAGTGTCCCGGAATGATGGGGATATTCTTATATATGCATCTTGTTAATGTCGGTTACCAGGTGTTCACCATATGAATGATTTTTATCTCTATGTATGGGATGTGTATTGAAATATGAAATCTTGTGGTCTATTATTATGACTTGATATATATAGGTTAAACCTATAACTCACCAACATTTTTGTTGACGTTTTAAGTATGTTTATTCTCAGGTGATTATTAAGAGCTTCCGCTGTCGCATACTTAAATAAGGACGAGATTTGGAGTCCATGCTTGTATGATATTATGTAAAAACTGCATTCAAGAAACTTATTTTGTTGTAACATATTTGTATGGTAAACCATTATGTAATGGTCGTGTGTAAACAGGATATTTTAGATTATCATCATTTGATAATCTACGTAAAGCTTTTTAAACCTTTATTGATGAAATAAAGGTTATGGTTTGTTTTAAAATGAATGCAGTCTTTCAAAAACGTCTCATATAGAGGTCAAAACCTCGCAACGAAATCAATTAATATGGAACATTTTTAATCAATAAGAACGGGACATTTCATATAGCTTTTATCCGCACCCGAATCAAATAAAACATAAGAAGATTTATTGTCAATAAGAAACGTACCCGTAACAAGCTCCGGGTCTTCCTGTGCTTCTGCCGTATTGATATTGAAAACTCTTCCGCGGCCCTGCCCATTAGTATTCCCCTGATTCGGGCAATTTCTACTAAAGTGCCCCGGTTTTCCACATCCAAAACAAACTATGGCGGCGTTATTTGTTCCGACATTATTTGATCTTTTAATTCTGTTATTCACTGGGCTGTAGACCTCACACTTCGCCGCACTATGGCCATTTCTTTTACACTTAGTGCAAAATGTTGTGCAGAACCCATTCTGGTGGGACTCCTCACACCTTTGGCATGGCTGATTCTGATTCTTGTTGTTATAGGAATTGTTGTTGTTGCGGCTGTTATTGTTGTTGGGACGATTGTTGTAGTGGTTATTGTTATTGTTGGGGCATTTGTTGTTGCGATAAATGGTGCGATTGAATTTGTGATTATTGTTGAGGTGATTGGTACTGTTGTGTTGGTGACTCTTTTTACTGTTTTCTTCCCACTTTCTCTTGATTTGTTTCGTGTTAGCCTCTTCAGCTGCCTGTTCTTTAATCCTTCCCTCAATCTGATTTATGAGTTTGTGACCATTCGACTTGCCTTTTGTATGGAGGCGGGCTCGTGTGAACTCACATCTTCTTGAATCCTTTCTGGTAACCCTTTTACAAATGCATCAATCTTCTCTTCTTCATCTTCGAACGCTCTTGGACATAATAGGCACAACTCTGTGAATCGTCGTTCGTACGTGGTGATGTCGAAACCTTGAGTTCGTAATCCTCTAAGCTCTACCCTGAGCTTATTGACCTCGTTTCTAGGACGGTACTGCTCGTTAATCAAGTGCTTGAATGCTGACTACGGTAGTGCGTAAGCAGCATCTTGTCACACCTGCTCGAGATAGGTGTTCCACCATGTTGACGCAGTACCTGTTAAGGTATGCGTAGCGTACTTTACTTTATCTTCTTCAGTACATTTACTTATGACAAACACCGATTCAACCTTTTTGGTCCACCGTTTTATTCCGATTGGACCCTCGGTTCCATCGAATTCCAAAGGTTTACAGGCAGTGAATTCTTTGTAGGAGCATCCTACACGATTTCTTATGGAATTAGTTCCACTGCTAGAACCAGAGTTATTGTTGTTATTTTGCATTGCGGCCTGCACTGCGGCTATGTTCGCAGCAAGGAAAACACGGAAGTCTTCCTCACTCATGTTCAAGTTCTGACGAGTCGTCGGTGCCATTTTCTTCAAAAATAGCCAAAAGAATTGAGTTAATCATATAGAATTTAAGAGTAGTCAATAGTATTTCGTAGCATAATATGAACTTATTTATAAAAGCTTTTTTTCATATTAGCATTTTATAGTTTTAATTCGAGTAGTACCTACCCGTTAAGTTCATACTTAGTAGCTACTATACAATTCAACTACTACGATTCTATATGAAAAACTAAATACAAATAATATTTCTCGTTCAAACTTTTATACAAGATTTTAAAAACTTACAATACAGTTATTTTACATATAACATGAAATATAGCACACAATAACTTTAATACAAGGCAGTTGTGAAGTCAATTCTAGTTAAGCGCAAGTCGTTCAGCAAAGGTAATAAAGACACGTAATTCGTTGGTCCAGAAACAAGTCATGCATTCTGGTTTTACTAAGACTATTTCCCATCCTTGGTCTTGTGAAAAATAACCGTTATGACCGTTGGCTAGGCAGCATGTTGTAACGTCGTCAAAGGGACGAGGTTTTCTTAATGCCCAATAGCCCCGTAACAATCAAAAAACCTTGTTTCTCACCCCAACTACTGAGTTCGTCACTTGTGGGAATGTTTTGTTTAACAGTTGCAATCCGATGTTCTTTTTCTCAATTTGGTGAGAAGCGAACATCACTAACCCGTAAGCATAACATGCTTCTTTAAGTTGCATGTTGGAAGCTCTTTTTAAAGAACAAAGTCCTATGTTGGGATATGTGGAGTCAAAATAGGCTCTCAACCCGTAGCGTAAAATTGCATCTGGGTTTTCCGCATTTAATGCCTTAAAGAAAACACGGCGTAACTTACGGTCTCTCCAATGTGATATACCCCATCTTTCAAATGAAAGCCTTTTATAAACTAAGGCATGCCTGGAACGTTCTTCAAATGTTCTACAAACTAATTTCGCCGTAAATAATTGTGCCAACGAATTCTGACTGACTTTAGACAAGATTTCATCAATCATGTCCCCGGGTAGGTCTTCTAAAATTTTTGGTTGTCTATCCTTAATGTCCATTGTGTTTTTATACTCTAAAACAGCCGAGGATTAGATTCGTAAAAGATAATTATCAAATAATACAAGCAATTTTTACATACAACATAAAAGTACAAGCACACTTATATTACATATATTACACCGCATGATTACAACTCTTTATTCCGACTCACTTGTTTCTTCCTCTTCGGATTTGGTTCGTTTTGCTAATTTCCTAGGGATATATGGTGCTTTCCTAATACGAGCCGTTGTTTTCACAAATGGTTTAGAAAAACCTGGTGGCTTAGATGTCCCCGAGTTATAGTTAAAACTTAAGAAATACGGGTGTTTACGGTACACCCCATCAGGGTATTTCATGTTAACATAGAGTTCATCGGGGTTGGAATTAGGTTTTCCTATTTTGATGCCTTTTCCCTTATTATTTTCTTTTGCTTTTTCAAATTGGGTCGAGGTAATTTCGATAACATCATCGGAATCCTCATCGGGATCCGATTCATCAGAAAATTGGTAATTTTCCCAATATTTTGTTTCCTCGGCGGAAACACCATTGAACATTTTTAACTTTGGTCCATTGGTTGAGAATTTTATTTTATTTATCTGTTTTTCTGTGGTTCCTAATATTTCCTCCTCCGGAACCTCTTCTTCCGGTCCCTCTTCTTCCGGTTCCTCTTCTTCCGGTTCCTCTTCTTCCGGTTCCTCTTCGAGATTTTTGTGAATCTTCCCAAAATATATTCGACTCTTCATTATTATTAGGTGAGTCGATGGGATTTGTACTAGAGGTAGACATCTATCACACAATATCAAACACGTTAAGAGATTAATATATCACATAATATTTACATGTTAACAATATATATAGTTTCCAACAAAAAGTGTTAAGCAATCGTTTTTAAAGAAAACACGGTCGAAGTCCAGACTCACTGATGCCTCCTAACAAACTCGGTTAGACACACACTGATGCAAATTCTGGTTCTCTAAGACCAATGCTCTGATACCAACTGAAATGTCACGTTCATATTGAGTATAAACGTTTCATATTAATTGATTTCGTTGCGAGGTTTTGACCTCTATATGAGTCATTTTTCAAAGACTGCATTCGTTTTTAAAACAAACCATAACCTTTATTTTATCGATAAAGATTTAAAAACTATAACGTAGATTATCAAGTAATGATAATCTAAAAGATAACGTTTTACACACGAACATTTCATATTGGTTTACAATAATATTATACATCGATTTAAATCTCCGAATGCAGTTTTTAAACAATATATTATAAGCATGCCGACTCCAATTCTTGTCCTTAAATTAGCATGCACCAGCGGAAGCTCTTAACAATCACCTGAGAATAAACATGGTTAAAACGTCAACAAAAAATGTTGGTGAGTTATAGTTTAAACCTATATATTTATCAAATTATATTAATAGACCACAAGATTTCATATTTTCATTTCTCATAAACAACATGCATGCATAATAGCAATCTGCATAAAAATCATTCATATGGTGAACACCTGGTAACCGACATTAACAAGATGCATATAGAATATCCCCATCATTCCGGGACATCCTTCAGACATGATAATTTCAAAGTACTAAAGCATCCGCTACAACGGATGGGGTTTGTTGGGCCCAATAGATCTATCTTTAGGATTCGCGTCAATTAGTAGACTGGTTTACTAATTCTTAGGCTACCAAGCAAAAAGGGCATATTCGACTTCGATCATTCAACCATAGAAAGTAGTTTCACGTACTTGTGTCTATTTTGTAAAACATTTATAAAACTGCATGTATTCTCATCTCAAAAATATTAGATTTTAAAAGTGGGACTATAACTCACTTTCACAGATTTTTCCTTCGTCGGGAAATAAGACTTGGCCACGGGTCGATTCACGAACCTATAACAAATATGTACATATATATCAAAGTATGATCGAAATATATTCACAATATTTTTTATTACGTTTTAATGATTTAAGTTTATTAAGTTAGCTGTCCAACGTTAGTAGCCTACAACTAGTTGTCCACAGTTAGCAGTACATAAATAAATCAATATAAATTATCTTGGATTAATCCACGACCCAGTGTATACAAGCCTAAGGCTAGATCACAACTCAAAGTATATATATATTTTTGGAATCAACCTCAACCCTACATAACGAACTCGAGCATTACAGCATATAGAGTGTCTATGGTTGTTCCAAATAATATATATAGATGGGTCAATATGATATGTCAAAACATTATATACATGTCTATGGTATCTCAAGATTACATAATATATGTTAGAATACATGTATAATATAATATAAGTTAGCTAGGATATGATTAATATAGATTTGTTACAATATTCACGTAGCTAAACTAGTAAAAATATCCAATTTTATTTTACCCATAACTTCTTCGTTTTAAATATCTTTTGAGTAATTCAAATTGCTATGGTTTCATAATGAACTGAAATTTATGAAATTAAACAGAAAAAGTATAAGTTTATAGTCAGAAATACAGGTTACAAGTCACTCTTGAAAGAGGTAGTCATTTCCGTTGAAAGAACGACATCTTGATGACCATTTTGTAAAACATACTTCCACTTTGAGTGTAACCATAATTTTTGGATATAGTTTCATGTTCATAAGAAAAATCATTTTTCCAGAAGAATAACTTTTAAATCAAAGTTTATCATAGTTTTTAATTATCTAACCCAAAACAGCCCGCGGTGTTACTACGACGGCGTATGTCCGGTTTTACGGTGTTTTCGTGTTTCCAGGTTTTAAATCATTAAGTTAGCATATCATATAGATATAGAACATGTGTTTAGTTGATTTTAAATGTCAATTTAGAAGGATTAAATTTGTTTGCGAACAAGTTTAGAATTAACTAAAATATGTTCTAGTGATTACATGTTCAAATCTTCGAATAAGATAGTTATATATATACGAATCGAATGATGTTATGAACATCATTACTACCTCAAGTAAAGTAGGTAAACCTACTGAAAATGATAAAAAAATAACTTGAGCTTCAAAGGATCTTTGATAGCTTGGAAGTTCTTGAAGTAGAATCATGACACGAAAAACAAGTTCAAGTAAGATTACTACTCGAATTAAGATAGTTATAGTTATAGAAATTGAATCAAAGTTTGAATATGAATATTAACTTGATTTAGAAAGATAATCTACTGTAAATAACAAAGGTTTCTTGAGGTTGGGTGATCACTTGAAATGGATTTGCAAGATTGAAAGTAAACTAGCAAACTTGAAAGAATTTTCGAAGTGTTCTTGAAGTGTTCTTCCTATGATGATTATAGCTTGATACTTGAAGTAATTTTTGATGAATATGATGATTAGTTTACTGGAAAATTCATTCTTTAGAGTGTGTGTGTGTTTAGAGAGAATTAGAAAGAGAATTGGAAGTGAAATGGAGAGGGTGGTGAGTGGGAATGGTGAGTGGGGTTAGAAGGAGTTCTTGTTTTTGTTTCCTTACTCATAAATCATGCTAGTTGTCTAATGATGGTTCCCACATGTCTTGATGACTCACAAGGGCTGCTAAGGAGCTGATGATTGAATGTATATACCAATAGTATATACATCTAGAAGCTGTGTATTGTACGAGTACGAATACGGTTGCATACGAGTAGAATTATTGATGAAAATGAACGAGAATGTAATTGTAATAATTTTTTTATAAGTAGAAGTACTTTGATATGTATCTTAAAGTCTTTCAAAAGTGTATGAATACATCTTAAAATACTACATGTATATACATTTTAACTGAATCGTTAAGTCATCGTTAGTCGTTACATGTAAGTGTTGTTTTGAAACCTTTAAGTTAACGATGTCATTTAATGTTGTTAACCCATTGTTTATTATATCTAATGAGATGTTAAATTATTACATTATCATGACACTATGATGTATGAATATATCTTAATATGATATATATACATTAAAATGTCGTTACAACGATAATCGTTACATATATGTCTCATTTCAAAATCCTTAAGTTAGTAGTCTTGTTTTTACATATGTAGTTCATTGTTAATACACTTAATGATATGTTTAATTATCATTTTATCATGTTAAACATAGTGTATCAATATCTTAATATGATTCATATGTATTTAGTAAGACGTTATAACGATAATCGTTATATATATAGTTTCGAGTTTCTTACCTCAATAAACTCATTTTTATGTATATCACTCATTGTTAATATACTTAATGAGATACTTACTTATCATAATCTCATGTTAGCCATATATATATCCATATATATATCATCATGTAGTTTTTATAAATTTTTAACGTTCATGAATCGCCGGTCAACTTGGGTGGTCAATTGTCTATATGAAACTCATTTCAAATAATCAAGTCTTAAAAAGTTTGATTACTTAACATGTTGGAAACATTTAATCATGCAAATATAGTTTTCAATTAATATATAAACATGGAAAAGTTCGGGTCACTACATGTATTTCATGTCCTTCTGGGTAACGTGGTTGGTGCAACTACCACGTTGAGATTTGGACTTAGAAATAAGGCAATGCAGTATCCTGTAAGTTGGTTTAGTTATTTTCATGTAAGAAATGTTCTTGTCGCACACCCCTTTTCCAAAAGTTGACCAAAAGTCGTTAAGGCTAAGATTAGTTGGCATTTCAGTTAAACCCTTCTCAAATTCTTCACCCTCTACTTCCTCTTTGCTATAAAGGTTCATCGCCTCTGCAAACTATTTGAAATCAAGGTTGTACAATTTACCACCTAAGCTGAAGTTCATTATCGGTCCTATTTTCACCGTGTGCATTTTCATCATTTGCTCATTGAACCTGTATGTGCTGAAAAACTCCAGCATCAAATTCTTGTACACCGGTCGATTGATGGAAAACAATTTTTTCTAAGCTGGAGACAACCAATCATCGAACTGTTTATCAACCTGCAGGTTTGATAGTTTCTTCCAATGTATGTTAGCTTGACCATTAAATTTGTTCTTCGTAAGAAGACTTGTTGGAGAACTTGCAGGGTCTATGTGAGATAGATCATTTAATGCTTTTTTCCCCACCACCTGTTGTTTACTCACCTTTTGAGAAGCGTTGATGTCTCTAACAGTTGCTTCTTTATCTACATTGGTACTTGTTAACACTTATTTTTTCGGTTTGTTTTTGGTTTGTTGATTCGCTTTCTTCTTGGTCATTTTTTGTTGTTCGCTAACAAGTGGATGGACTTCTGATTGAACTGGTTCGAGATCAGGAGTAGATACATCAGGTATTGACATATCACGTATTTTCTTCTGTTTTTTAGTTTTGGGTTTTTGTGGTCCGAAAACAGATTGAGGGATCTCTGATTCGAGTCATTCGGGGACAGATGGTGTAGGGATTTCTTCAATGACTGATTCGGGAATAGCAGACATATCGTTTATATTGTTAGCTGACTGTTGGTTGTTTTGTGTGGTATTTTTGCTTGCTTGATTTGGTTCGTTAATGGCTGGGGGCTGTTGAGATTGTTGTGGTTTAGTAACGATGGGAAAAACAATCGCTAGTGTCACCTCTTCAGTGGATAATTTGTTTGTTTCTATGTTGGGTTTCGGTGTTGTCGTTGGTTCAATAACAGTTGGCTGTTTTTGAGGTTCTTGGGTTGGGTATTGATAACAGGTAGGATAACTTCTTTTGGTTTCATGATCATAAGAGGGTTGTTTGTGAATGCCTATTATTGTGGGGTGCCAGAAGACTTGTCGTTTGCATTTGAAACAACGTGTTGTGTTTTCTGTTTTTCGAAGTGTTATGCTTTGTAGTTGTTTGTGGTATACTAACAGCTGTGTGTTCAGCACCTGAATTGTTTGTTGTAGTCAAATCAATTGGTGTTGAATCCCCTTACACACCTTGCACAGTCTTGATCTTGCAACGAGTAACGAGTTTGTGATCAACAGTTGGTTTTGGAGAGTTTTTAACTTTCTTTGTTTTGGGTGATTGCTTATTTGGTGTTGCCATTCTCTTTTGCCTAGGCATCTTGTAAAAGAATGTTACACAATAATTAAGCAAGTGTAAGTAAAACAGCTAATCTACATGTATAGATTGCATGATGTATATAAATGAACCTACCTTTTGTTAAAATTTAATAGTCTAAGAAATTTATGAAATGTCCCGTTCTTATTGATTAAAAACGTTCCATATTAATTGATTTCGTTGCGAGGTTTTGACCTCTATATGAGACGTTTTTCAAAGACTGCATTCATTTTTAAAACAAACCATAACCTTTATTTCATAAATAAAGGTTTAAAAAGCTTTACGTAGATTATCAAATAATGATAATCTAAAATATCCTGTTTACACACGACCATTACATAATGGTTTACAATACAAATATGTTACATCGAAATCAGTTTCTTGAATGCAGTTTTTACACAATATCATACAAACATGGACTCCAAATCTTGTCCTTATTTTAGTATGCAACAGCGGAAGCTCTTAATATTCACCTGAGAATAAACATGCTTTAAACGTCAACAAAAATGTTGGTGAGTTATAGGTTTAACCTATATATATCAAATCGTAACAATAGACCACAAGATTTCATATTTCAATACACATCCCATACATAGAGATAAAAATCATTCATATGGTGAACACCTGGTAACCGACAATAACAAGATGCATATATAAGAATATCCCCATCATTCCGGGACACCCTTCGGATATGATATAAATTTCGAAGTACTAAAGCATCCGGTACTTTGGATGGGGTTTGTTAGGCCCAATAGATCTATCTTTAGGATTCGCGTCAATTAGGGTGTCTGTTCCCTAATTCTTAGATTACCAGACTTAATAAAAAGGGGCATATTCGATTTCGATAATTCAACCATAGAATGTAGTTTCACGTACTTGTGTCTATTTTGTAAATCATTTATAAAACCTGCATGTATTCTCATCCCAAAAATATTAGATTTTAAAAGTGGGACTATAACTCACTTTCACAGATTTTTACTTCGTCGGGAAGTAAGACTTGGCCACTGTTGATTCACGAACCTATAACAATATATACATATATATTAAAGTATGTTCAAAATATATTTACAACACTTTTAATATATTTTGATGTTTTAAGTTTATTAAGTCAGCTGTCCTCGTTAGTAACCTATAACTAGTTGTCCACAGTTAGATGTACAGAAATAAATCGATAAATATTATCTTGAATCAATCCACGACCCAGTGTATACGTATCTCAGTATTGATCACAACTCAAACTATATATATTTTGGAATCAACCTCAACCCTGTATAGCTAACTCCAACATTCACATATAGAGTGTCTATGGTTGTTCCGAAATATATATAGATGTGTCGACATGATAGGTCGAAACATTGTATACGTGTCTATGGTATCTCAAGATTACATAATATACAATACAAGTTGATTAAGTTATGGTTGGAATAGATTTGTTACCAATTTTCACGTAGCTAAAATGAGAAAAATTATCCAATCTTGTTTTACCCATAACTTCTTCATTTTAAATCCGTTTTGAGTGAATCAAATTGCTATGGTTTCATATTGAACTCTATTTTATGAATCTAAACAGAAAAATTATAGGTTTATAGTAGGAAAAATAAGTTACAAGTCGTTTTTGTAAAGGTAGTCATTTCAGTCGAAAGAACGACGTCTAGATGACCATTTTAGAAAACATACTTCCACTTTGAGTTTAACCATAATTTTTGGATATAGTTTCATGTTCATAATAAAAATCATTTTCTCAGAATAACAACTTTTAAATCAAAGTTTATCATAGTTTTTAATTAACTAACCCAAAACAGCCCGCGGTGTTACTACGACGGCGTAAATCCGGTTTTACGGTGTTTTTCGTGTTTCCAGGTTTTAAATCATTAAGTTAGCATATCATATAGATATATAACATGTGTTTAGTTGATTTTAAAAGTCAAGTTAGAAGGATTAACTTTTGTTTGCGAACAAGTTTAGAATTAACTAAACTATGTTCTAGTGATTACAAGTTTAAACCTTCGAATAAGATAGCTTTATATGTATGAATCGAATGATGTTATGAACATCATTACTACCTTAATTTCCTTGGATAAACCTACTGGAAAAGAGAAAAATGGATCTAGCTTCAATGGATCCTTGGATGGCTCGAAGTTCTTGAAGCAGAATCATGACACGAAAACAAGTTCAAGTAAGATCATCACTTGAAATAAGATTGTTATAGTTATAGAAATTGAACCAAAGTTTGAATATGATTATTACCTTGTATTAGAATGATAACCTACTGTAAGAAACAAAGATTTCTTGAGGTTGGATGATCACCTTACAAGATTGGAAGTGAGCTAGCAAACTTGAAAGTATTCTTGATTTTATGAAACTAGAACTTTTGGAATTTATGAAGAACACTTAGAACTTGAAGATAGAACTTGAGAGAGATCAATTAGATGAAGAAAATTGAAGAATGAAAGTGTTTGTAGGTGTTTTTGGTCGTTGGTGTATGGATTAGATATAAAGGATATGTAATTTTGTTTTCATGTAAATAAGTCATGAATGATTACTCATATTTTTGTAATTTTATGAGATATTTCATGCTAGTTGCCAAATGATGGTTCCCACATGTGTTAGGTGACTCACATGGGCTGCTAAGAGCTGATCATTGGAGTGTATATACCAATAGTACATACATCTAAAAGCTGTGTATTGTACGAGTACGAATACGGGTGCATACGAGTAGAATTGTTGATGAAACTGAACGAGGATGTAATTGTAAGCATTTTTGTTAAGTAGAAGTATTTTGATAAGTGTATTGAAGTCTTTCAAAAGTGTATAAATACATATTAAAACACTACATGTATATACATTTTAACTGAGTCGTTAAGTCATCGTTAGTCGTTACATGTAAGTGTTGTTTTGAAACCTTTAGGTTAACGATCTTGTTAAATGTTGTTAACCCAATGTTTATAATATCAAATGAGATTTTAAATTATTATATTATCATGATATTATCATGTATGAATATCTCTTAATATGATATATATACATTAAATGTCTTTACAACGATAATCGTTACATATATGTCTCGTTTAAAAATCATTAAGTTAGTAGTCTTGTTTTTACATATGTAGTTCATTGTTAATATACTTTATGATATGTTTTCTTATCATAGTATCATGTTAACTATATATATATATATATATATATATCCATATATATGTCATCATATAGTTTTTACAAGTTTTAACGTTCGTGAATCACCGATCAACTTGGGTGGTCAATTGTCTATATGAAACATATTTCAATTAATCAAGTCTTAAAAAGTTTGATTGCTTAACATGTTGGAAATATTTAATCATGTAAATATCAATCTCAATTAATATATATAAACATGGAAAAGTTCGGGTCACTACAGTACCTACCCGTTAAATAAATTTCGTCCCGAAATTTTAAGCTGTTGAAGGTGTTGACGAATCTTCTGGAAATAGATGCGGGTATTTCTTCTTCTTCTGATCTTCACGCTCCCAGGTGAACTCGGGTCCTCTACGAGCATTCCATCGAACCTTAACAATTGGTATCTTGTTTTGCTTAAGTCTTTTAACCTCACGATCCATTATTTCGACGGGTTCTTCGATGAATTGAAGTTTTTCGTTGATTTGGATTTCATCTAACGGAATAGTGAGATCTTCTTTAGCAAAACATTTCTTTAAATTCGAGACGTGGAAAGTGTTATGTACAGCCGCGAGTTGTTGAGGTAACTCTAGTCGGTAAGCTACTGGTCCGACACGATCAATAATCTTGAATGGTCCAATATACCTTGGATTTAATTTCCCTCGTTTACCAAATCGAACAACGCCTTTCCAAGGTGCAACTTTAAGCATGACCATCTCTCCAATTTCAAATTCTATATCTTTTCTTTTAATGTCAGCGTAGCTCTTTTGTCGACTTTGGGCGGTTTTCAACCGTTGTTGAATTTGGATGATCTTCTCGGTAGTTTCTTGTATAATCTCCGGACCCGTAATCTGTCTATCCCCCACTTCACTCCAACAAATCGGAGACCTGCACTTTCTACCATAAAGTGCTTCAAATGGCGCCATCTCAATGCTTGAATGGTAGCTGTTGTTGTAGGAAAATTCTGCTAATGGTAGATGTCGATCCCAACTGTTTCCGAAATCAATAACACATGCTCGTAGCATGTCTTCAAGCGTTTGTATCGTCCTTTCGCTCTGCCCATCAGTTTGTGGATGATAGGCAGTACTCATGTCTAGACGAGTTCCTAATGCTTGCTGTAATGTCTGCCAGAATCTTGAAATAAATCTGCCATCCCTATCAGAGATAATAGAGATTGGTATTCCATGTCTGGAGACGACTTCCTTCAAATACAGTCGTGCTAACTTCTCCATCTTGTCATCTTCTCTTATTGGTAGGAAGTGTGCTGATTTGGTGAGACGATCAACTATTACCCAAATAGTATCAAAACCACTTGCAGTCCTTGGCAATTTAGTGATGAAATCCATGGTAATGTTTTCCCATTTCCATTCCGGGATTTCGGGTTGTTGAAGTAGACCTGATGGTTTCTGATGCTCAGCTTTGATCTTAGAACACGTCAAACATTCTCCTACGTATTTAGCAACATCGGCTTTCATACCCGGCCACCAAAAATGTTTCTTGAGATCCTTGTACATCTTCCCCGTTCCAGGATGTATTGAGTATCTGGTTTTATGAGCTTCTCTAAGTACCATTTCTCTCATATCTCCAAATTTTGGTACCCAAATCCTTTCAGCCCTATACCGGGTTCCGTCTTCCCGAATATTAAGATGCTTCTCCGATCCTTTGGGCATTTCATCCTTTAAATTTCCCTCTTTTAAAACTCCTTGTTGCGCCTCCTTTATTTGAGTAGTAATGTTATTATGAATCATTATATTCATAGATTTTACTCGAATGGGTTCTCTGTCCTTCCTGCTCAAGGCATCGGCTACCACATTTGCCTTCCCCGGGTGGTAACGAATCTCAAAATCATAATCATTCAATAATTCAATCCACCTACGCTGCCTCATATTCAGTTGTTTCTGATTAAATATGTGTTGAAGACTTTTGTGGTCGGTATATATAATACTTTTGACCCCATATAAGTAGTGCCTCCAAGTCTTTAATGCAAAAACAACCGCGCCTAATTCCAAATCATGCGTCGTATAATTTTGTTCGTGAATCTTCAATTGTCTAGACGCATAAGCAATCACCTTCGTTCGTTGCATTAATACACAACCGAGACCTTGCTTTGATGCATCACAATAAATCACAAAATCATCATTCCCTTCAGGCAATGACAATATAGGTGCCGTAGTTAGCTTTTTCTTCAATAACTGAAACGCTTTCTCTTGTTCATCATTCCATTCAAATTTCTTCCCTTTATGCGTTAATGCAGTCAAGGGTTTTGCTATTCTGGAAAAGTCTTGGATGAACCTTCTGTAGTAACCAGCTAGTCCTAAAAACTGGCGTATGTGTTTCGGAGTTTTCGGGGTTTCCCACTTTTCAACAGTTTCTATCTTTGCCGGATCCACCTTAATACCTTCTTTGTTCACTATGTGACCGAGGAATTGAACTTCTTCCAACCAAAATGCACACTTTGAAAACTTAGCGTACAATTCTTCCTTCCTCAATACTTCTAACACCTTTCTCAAATGTTCACCGTGTTCTTGGTCATTCTTTGAGTAAATAAGTATGTCATCAATGAAAACAATGACAAACTTGTCAAGGTATGGTCCACACACTCGGTTCATAAGGTCCATGAACACAGCTGGTGCATTAGTTAAACCAAACGGCATGACCATAAACTCGTAATGACCGTAACGTGTTCTGAAAGCAGTCTTTGGAATATCATCTTCTTTCACCCGCATTTGATGATACCCGGAACGTAAGTCAATCTTTGAATAAACAGACGAGCCTTGTAGTTGATCAAATAAGTCGTCGATTCTCGATAGTGGGTAGCGGTTCTTGATGGTAAGTTTGTTCAACTCTCGGTAGTCGATACACAACCTGAATGTACCATCTTTCTTCTTGACAAACAAAACAGGAGCTCCCCACGGTGATGTGCTTGGTCGAATGAAACCACGCTCTAAAAGTTCTTGTAATTGGCTTTGCAGTTCTTTCATCTCGCTGGGTGCGAGTCTGTAAGGAGCACGAGCTATTGGTGCAGCTCCTGGTACAAGATCTATTTGAAATTCAACGGATCGATGTGGGGGTAATCCCGGTAATTCTTTCGGAAATACATCGGGAAATTCTTTTGCAATGGGAACATCATTGATGCTCTTTTCTTCAGTTTGTAATTTCTCGACGTGTGCTAGAACAGCATAGCAACCTTTTCTTATTAGTTTTTGTGCCTTCAAATTACTAATAAGATGTAGCTTCGTGTTGCCCTTTTCTCCGTACACCATTAAGGGTTTTCCTTTTTCTCGTATAATGCGAATTGCATTTTTGTAACAAACGATCTCCGCTTTCACTTCTTTCAACCAGTCCATACCGATTATCACATCAAAACTCCCTAACTCTACTGGTATCAAATCAATCTTAAATGTTTCGCTAACCAGTTTAATTTCTCGATTCCGACATATATTATCTGCTGAAATTAATTTACCATTTGCTAATTCGAGTAAAAATTTACTATCCAAAGGCGTCAATGGACAACTTAATTTAGCACAAAAATCTCTACTCATATAGCTTCTATCCGCACCCGAATCAAATAAAACGTAAGCAGATTTATTGTCAATAAGAAACGTACCTGTAACAAGCTCCGGGTCTTCCTGTGCCTCTATCGCATTAATATTGAAAACTCTTCCACGGCCTTGTCCATTCGTGTTCTCCTGGTTCGGGCAATTTCTAATAATGTGGCCTGGTTTTCCACATTTATAACAAACTACATTGGCATAACTTGCTCCGACACTACTTGCTCCGCCATTACTCGTTCCGACACCATTTGTTCCTTTCGTTCTATTAGCCCCTGGTCCGTAGACCTCACACTTCGCCGGCTATGACCATTTCTTTTACACTTGTTGCAAAATTTGGTGCAGAACCCCGAGTGATTCTTTTCACACCTTTGGCATAGTTGCTTCTGATTGTTGTTGTTGTTGCGGTTATTATTGTGGTTGGGATGATTGTTGTAGTTGCTGTTGTTGTTGTTGTTGTTGTTGTTGTTGTTGGGCCGTTTGTTGTAGTTGCGATTGATGTTGCGATTGTTGGGATAATTGTTGCGATTATTGTTGTAATTGCTGTTGTTGTTGTATTGGTGATTCTTATCACCGTTTTCCTCCCACTTTCTTTTGACTTGCTTCACATTGGCCTCTTCAACAGTCTGTTCTTTAATTCTTTCTTCAATCTGGTTCACTAGTTTGTGAGCCATTCTACATGCCTGTTGTATGGAGGCGGGCTCATGTGAACTTATATCTTCTTGGATTCTTTCCGGTAATCCTTTCACAAACGCGTCGATCTTCTCTTCCTCATCTTCGAATGCTCCCGGACACAATAGGCACAATTCTGTGAATCGTCTTTCGTACGTGGTAATATCAAATCCTTGGGTTCGTAACCCTCTAAGTTCTGTCTTGAGCTTATTGACCTCGGTTCTGGGACGGTACTTCTCGTTCATCAAGTGCTTGAATGCTGACCACGGTAGTGCGTACGCATCATCTTGTCCCACTTGCTCTAGATAGGTATTCCACCATGTTAACGCAGAACCTGTGAAGGTATGCGTAGCGTACTTCACTTTGTCCTCTTCAGTACACTTACTTATGGCAAACACCGATTCAACCTTCTCGGTCCACCGTTTCAATCCGATCGGTCCTTCGGTTCCATCAAATTCCAAAGGTTTGCAGGCAGTGAATTCTTTGTAGGTGCATCCTACACGATTTCCTGTACTGCTAGATCCAAGGTTATTGTTGGTATGTAGCGCAGCCTGTACTGCGGCTATGTTTGAAGCTAGAAAAGTACGGAATTCCTCTTCATTCATATTCACGGTGTGTCGAGTAGTCGGTGCCATTTCCTTCAAAATAGTCAAATGGAACAAGTTAATCATACAGAATATTAAGAGTAGTTAATAGTATTTCGTAGCATAATATGAACTCATTTATAAAAGCTTTTTCTTCATATTAGCGTTTTATAAGTTTAAATTCGGGTAGTACCTACCCGT
Source organism: Rutidosis leptorrhynchoides (assembly GCF_046630445.1). Lineage (NCBI taxonomy): Eukaryota > Viridiplantae > Streptophyta > Magnoliopsida > Asterales > Asteraceae > Rutidosis > Rutidosis leptorrhynchoides. Next base: position 98,714,133 of record NC_092335.1, read on the forward strand.
TAAGTTCATACTTAGTAGCTAATATACAATTCAACTACTACAATTCTATATGAAAAACTTATTGTAATAATATTTCGCGTTCAAACTTTTATACAATATTTTACAAACTTACAATACCGCTTATTTTACATAAAGCATGAAATATAGCACACAATAACTTTGATACAAGATAGTTGTGATGACAATTCTAGCTAGTACACAAGTCGTTCGGCAAAGGCAATAAAGACACGTAATTCATACGTCCAGAAACAAGTCATGCATTCTGGTTTTACTAGGACTACTTCCCATCCTTGGTCTTGTGCAACATAACCGTTATGGCCGTTGATAAGACAGCGTGTTGTAACGTCATCAAAGGGACGAGGGTTACGTAATGTCCAACAGTCCCGTAATAATCTAAAAACCTCATTTCTTACCCCAATTACCGACTCCGTCACTTGTGGAAACGTTTTGTTTAATAGTTGTAGCCCGATGTTCTTGTTCTCACTTTGGTGAGAAGCGAACATTACTAATCCGTAAGCATAACATGCTTCTTTATGTTGCATGTTAGCCGCTTTTTCTAAATCACGAAGTCCAATATTCGGATATATTGAGTCAAAATAATTTCTTAACCCGTTGCGTAAAATAGCATTTGGGTTCCCCGCAATATATGCGTCAAAGTAAACACATCGTAACTTATGGGTTTCCCAATGTGATATCCCCCATCTTTCAAACGAAAGTCTCTTATAAACCAAGACATTCTTGGAACGTTCTTCGAATGTCTTACAAACTGATCTCGCCTTAAATAGTTGTGCCGAAGAATTCTGGCCGACTCTAGACAAGATTTCATCAATCATATCTCCGGGTAGGTCTCTTAAAATATTGGGTTGTCTATCCATTTTGTGTTTTTAAACTGTAAAATAGACAAGAGTTAGTTTCATAAAAAAATACTTATTAATACAAGCAATTTTTACATATATCATAAAGCATAAGAACACTATATTACATATATTACACCACACGAATACAACTATCTTATTCCGACTCGCTCGTTTCTTCTTCTTCGGTTTTGGTTCGTTTTGCCAAGTTTCTAGGGATATATGATGTTCCCCTAATACGAGCCGTCGTTGTCCACATTGGTTTAGAAAAACCTGGTGGTTTAGAGGTTCCCGGGTCATTGTTACAACTTAAGGACTTCGGGGTTTGACGATACATATAAAGTTCATCGGGGTTGGAATTAGATTTCTCCATTTTTATGCCCTTTCCCTTATTATTTTCTTTTGCCTTTTTAAATTCAGTTGGGGTAATTTCTATAACATCATCGGAATTCTCGTCGGAATCCGATTCATCGGAGAATTGGTAATCCTCCCAATATTTTGCTTCCTTGGCGGAAACACCATTGACCATAATTAACTTTGGTCGGTTGGTTGAGGATTTTCTTTTACTTAACCGTTTTATTATTTCCCCCACCGGTTCTATTTCTTCATCCGGTTCCGATTCTTCTTCCGGTTCCGATTCTTCTTCCGGTTCCGACTCTTCTTCCGGTTCCTCTTCGAGAACTTGTGAATCAGTCCACAAATCATTCCAATTTACATTTGACTCTTCATTATTATTAGGTGAGTCAATGGGACTTGTTCTAGAGGTAGACATCTATCACATAATATCAAACACGTTAAGAGATTAATATATCACATAATATTCATATGTTAAAAATATATAGTTTCCAACAAAAATGTTAAGCAATCATTTTTAAAGAAAACACGGTCGAAGTCCAGACTCACTAATGCATCCTAACAAACTCGATAAGACACACTAATGCAAATTTTCTGGTTCTCTAAGACCAACGCTCGGATACCAACTGAAATGTCCCGTTCTTATTGATTAAAAACGTTCCATATTAATTGATTTCGTTGCGAGGTTTTGACCTCTATATGAGACGTTTTTCAAAGACTGCATTCATTTTTAAAACAAACCATAACCTTTATTTCATAAATAAAGGTTTAAAAAGCTTTACGTAGATTATCAAATAATGATAATCTAAAATATCCTGTTTACACACGACCATTACATAATGGTTTACAATACAAATATGTTACATCGAAATCAGTTTCTTGAATGCAGTTTTTACACAATATCATACAAACATGGACTCCAAATCTTGTCCTTATTTTAGTATGCAACAGCGGAAGCTCTTAATATTCACCTGAGAATAAACATGCTTTAAACGTCAACAAAAATGTTGGTGAGTTATAGGTTTAACCTATATATATCAAATCGTAACAATAGACCACAAGATTTCATATTTCAATACACATCCCATACATAGAGATAAAAATCATTCATATGGTGAACACCTGGTAACCGACAATAACAAGATGCATATATAAGAATATCCCCATCATTCCGGGACACCCTTCGGATATGATATAAATTTCGAAGTACTAAAGCATCCGGTACTTTGGATGGGGTTTGTTAGGCCCAATAGATCTATCTTTAGGATTCGCGTCAATTAGGGTGTCTGTTCCCTAATTCTTAGATTACCAGACTTAATAAAAAGGGGCATATTCGATTTCGATAATTCAACCATAGAATGTAGTTTCACGTACTTGTGTCTATTTTGTAAATCATTTATAAAACCTGCATGTATTCTCATCCCAAAAATATTAGATTTTAAAAGTGGGACTATAACTCACTTTCACAGATTTTTACTTCGTCGGGAAGTAAGACTTGGCCACTGTTGATTCACGAACCTATAACAATATATACATATATATTAAAGTATGTTCAAAATATATTTACAACACTTTTAATATATTTTGATGTTTTAAGTTTATTAAGTCAGCTGTCCTCGTTAGTAACCTATAACTAGTTGTCCACAGTTAGATGTACAGAAATAAATCGATAAATATTATCTTGAATCAATCCACGACCCAGTGTATACGTATCTCAGTATTGATCACAACTCAAACTATATATATTTTGGAATCAACCTCAACCCTGTATAGCTAACTCCAACATTCACATATAGAGTGTCTATGGTTGTTCCGAAATATATATAGATGTGTCGACATGATAGGTCGAAACATTGTATACGTGTCTATGGTATCTCAAGATTACATAATATACAATACAAGTTGATTAAGTTATGGTTGGAATAGATTTGTTACCAATTTTCACGTAGCTAAAATGAGAAAAATTATCCAATCTTGTTTTACCCATAACTTCTTCATTTTAAATCCGTTTTGAGTGAATCAAATTGCTATGGTTTCATATTGAACTCTATTTTATGAATCTAAACAGAAAAATTATAGGTTTATAGTCGGAAAAATAAGTTACAAGTCGTTTTTGTAAAGGTAGTCATTTCAGTCGAAAGAACGACGTCTAGATGACCATTTTAGAAAACATACTTCCACTTTGAGTTTAACCATAATTTTTGGATATAGTTTCATGTTCATAATAAAAATCATTTTCTCAGAATAACAACTTTTAAATCAAAGTTTATCATAGTTTTTAATTAACTAACCCAAAACAGCCCGCGGTGTTACTACGACGGCGTAAATCCGGTTTTACGGTGTTTTTCGTGTTTCCAGGTTTTAAATCATTAAGTTAGCATATCATATAGATATATAACATGTGTTTAGTTGATTTTAAAAGTCAAGTTAGAAGGATTAACTTTTGTTTGCGAACAAGTTTAGAATTAACTAAACTATGTTCTAGTGATTACAAGTTTAAACCTTCGAATAAGATAGCTTTATATGTATGAATCGAATGATGTTATGAACATCATTACTACCTTAATTTCCTTGGATAAACCTACTGGAAAAGAGAAAAATAGATCTAGCTTCAATGGATCCTTGGATGGCTCGAAGTTCTTGAAGCAGAATCATGACACGAAAACAAGTTCAAGTAAGATCATCACTTGAAATAAGATTGTTATAGTTATAGAAATTGAACCAAAGTTTGAATATGATTATTACCTTGTATTAGAATGATAACCTACTGTAAGAAACAAAGATTTCTTGAGGTTGGATGATCACCTTACAAGATTGGAAGTGAGCTAGCAAACTTGAAAGTATTCTTGATTTTATGAAACTAGAACTTTTGGAATTTATGAAGAACACTTAGAACTTGAAGATAGAACTAGAGAGAGATCAATTAGATGAAGAAAATTGAAGAATGAAAGTGTTTGTAGGTGTTTTTGGTCGTTGGTGTATGGATTAGATATAAAGGATATGTAATTTTGTTTTCATGTAAATAAGTCATGAATGATTACTCATATTTTTGTAATTTTATGAGATATTTCATGCTAGTTGCCAAATGATGGTTCCCACATGTGTTAGGTGACTCACATGGGCTGCTAAGAGCTGATCATTGGAGTGTATATACCAATAGTACATACATCTAAAAGCTGTGTATTGTACGAGTACGAATACGGGTGCATACGAGTAGAATTGTTGATGAAACTGAACGAGGATGTAATTGTAAGCATTTTTGTTAAGTAGAAGTATTTTGATAAGTGTATTGAAGTCTTTCAAAAGTGTATAAATACATATTAAAACACTACATGTATATACATTTTAACTGAGTCGTTAAGTCATCGTTAGTCGTTACATGTAAGTGTTGTTTTGAAACCTTTAGGTTAACGATCTTGTTAAATGTTGTTAACCCAATGTTTATAATATCAAATGAGATTTTAAATTATTATATTATCATGATATTATCATGTATGAATATCTCTTAATATGATATATATACATTAAATGTCTTTACAACGATAATCGTTACATATATGTCTCGTTTAAAAATCATTAAGTTAGTAGTCTTGTTTTTACATATGTAGTTCATTGTTAATATACTTTATGATATGTTTTCTTATCATAGTATCATGTTAACTATATATATATATATATATATATATATATCCATATATATGTCATCATATAGTTTTTACAAGTTTTAACGTTCGTGAATCACCGATCAACTTGGGTGGTCAATTGTCTATATGAAACATATTTCAATTAATCAAGTCTTAAAAAGTTTGATTGCTTAACATGTTGGAAATATTTAATCATGTAAATATCAATTTCAATTAATATATATAAACATGGAAAAGTTCGGGTCACTACAATTTAGAGAATTATAAGCAGTCTATATGGCAAAAAGTATTAATGTATAATCCGAATTTCACACATGTAGGCCATTATACCAATGCATGCAATGTTCTATAGAAATCACAGCATTTATAAAATTGGCCAAATTGTAGACATAATGATGGTAGAAAAAAAAAAGCCCTAATCATGTCAGCCCTGATAAATAAGTACGTCTTTAATGTCTATTAGCCCTAATCGACCAAAATATTTTCCCAAATTGAACCAAAAAAATTGACCTAATCGAACCAAATATTTGCCCTAAATATTTTAGCCCTTACGATTTTAACACACATGAATCAAGTAACAAGTAATTTGAATAATCACGACAGAGAATACCATGAACAAACGAGGATGAATGATGTATCACTTACCAGTGAACAACCGAGGATGAAGGATTGATTTGCTTGATGATCGTAGTCTTTGGTTTGCCAAGAGATTGACTTTGTTTGAATGAAAAAATAAAGCATTTATTGTTCTTTTTTATTAGATAAACCGTAAATATATAAATATAAAATATATACATAATATAAATTGAAATACAGTTTATTTTTTTATTTTATATAAAATAAAAATATGAACATATTATATTGTAATTAAAAATAAATCTGTAAATATAAAAATAATTTAAAATATATAATGTATAATGTATAATTATAAATTAATCGTAATGTCGATTTACATTCCCAAATCAGGTTTAATATTTTAAATCATTTTAATTTATTATTATTTAACAAATACGGAGAAGAAGATTAAATAAATACACTCTATCAGTTCCTTATTCTTAGCACTATACTCCGACGCTTTTGACGCAACTAACACATTCATCTCACCCGAAAGCAAAGGTAAGTATCTTTCAAATATTTCATGACTTTCTTTGAATTCTTGGACCTATTATTCATATATATCTGCTCCAACTAATTATCAGTTGTATAAATAACATTGTAATATCATTTAGGGTTTAGAGTACAGTATAACAACATTCAACATAAGTTAACTTTGTTAGTTGTTAAATCATTAGCATAGTTAGTTTTATTCAGTAACAAACATTGTCTTCATGCATCTGATGACAAAAAAATAGAACAATCACTTTTAAAGTTAAAAAATAAGTCTGACACTTGAATCGATTCCATTTGGGTAAAAAAAGGACTTTTTTGTCAGATTCTAAGATCCAGGTGATATATGGGATTCTTTTATTAACTTAACAAATTGAATGTTCATTGAAAAGTTCAATTATTGTTGTACATTCAGTTATTTAATATACATTTATGTATTACAGCACACATGCAGTTAAATGAGGTTAAATATTGTTACATATATGTTAAATCTTCTGTTTTGGTATTTCATAGTACATCTTCAAAGTCATGGCTGCATCATCCCGATTACCTTCCTTCCTTGTTGATGTTACAGATGATACAACTCATTTCCTGGTACGGTTAATGTACATTTTTGTAACAACCATTTATTGTCCATTCATACATTTTATATGTACTTTAATAAATAAATATGTACTTATACTTATCTTGTTTATATTCACAGAAATTTCCATCTAAATGGGTCGATTGTCACTATGACGATAATCCAAATGATTTGATTTACGTCATTACTGCCGATGGTTACCAGGCACAAGTTCAAATCATGTGGGATGGCCATGATCTAGCCATGAAAACAGGATGGAAATAGGTTGTTAAGGATCTACAAATTAAAGTTTGGGATGTTCTTCAAATCACTATGGTTGATGACACAACTTTTGAACTCACGGTGTTCGATTCTGATCTATGTGAAAAGCATGTTCTCGATAAAAGAAATCCAAAATTCATTAAATGGTTCGTTGATGTATCCAAACTAAAGATGGTAAGTCAACACGATATTTAAGCTTCCAAATTGACAATGTTGTTAATATGAATACAGTTAGTTGTACAATATCTTATATTATACATATCAAATAAAACTTACCCCAAATACTTGGTTTATGCAAATCTTCCAAATCAAGTGGGTCAATTCAATATATGCTATTAGTCGATTGAATGATGAAGTCTTCATCAACACATCCACAGGTTATACTGCCAATCTCAAGTTGGAAGACGATGGTAAGGACGTTTAGTTTTCTGATGGATGGAGTAAGCTTGTTAAAGATGTTGATATACGTCAGTTTGACATACTCGTCTTCACTTTTTCTGATCAAAATCAATTTGAAATGGTTGTGTATGATTCTGACTACATTCAAAGGCATAACGTCTGAATCTTCAGACAATGAAGAATCATTGAACAAGAGGAGAAGATGTTGAGTGTATACTGGTGCCTCTCAACATCTCTTTTGGTAGTCAAAATCAATATCTCTTTTTGGTAGTCAGAATCTTCTTCTGTTTTGTAAGTTGACCATTATCTCATCTAACTCCAACTTGTATGTAATATTTGGTACAGTTTATCTACTGATTTGGCTATGTAATTATAAAACAGCATAGTACTTGTTAATCAATGATAGCATCATCTTCAAGATGCTCCTCATTTGTGTCCGTATATGTTGTCGTAATATTGTCAACGACAATCCCATCTATGTCCTCTCTAACCAACTCAATGTTCACATTTTCATCAATTTGAGGACCCATACCTGTTTCGCTCTGCAGGTGTGTTTTCACATCATTAAGAGATGTTAGTGCATCCATTTCATAAGAATCTCTAGGCTTTGTCTTGATAACAACTTTCCATCCTTTGTGAACACAATCTTTAACATAAAACACGTGTTGTGCTTGACTTACTAGTATGAACGGCTCTTTATCTTCCTTTAATCGACAAAAATTGAGCATTGTAAACCCATTTTCATCTTCCTTTTGACTTAAACCGTTTGAGATCCAGTCACATCGGAACATGACAACTTTTTTGTCAGCACCATACTGTAGCTCAATGATTTCTTTTAAAACCCCGTAATATGTTACGGCCCCAACGATAGGATTTTTATCTCTAACACTTGAGAAGCTATTTGTTGTTGCCTCGAGCATTACTCCACTATTCTGTGTTTTCCTTTTCTTCTCTGTCTGTTTGGTTTGAAAATGATAACCATTAACGATATATCCATTATATGTTATCACATACTCAGATGGGCCATTTGCCAAATGCCTTAGATCTTCTGATATTCCGTCTACACCTTGTTTATGTAGCTTACGAACTTGGTCAAAATAATTTAATATAAGATGAATAATTGGTTACAAATAATTTTTTGATAAATAATAACACTAAATAAATCTGTAGCTACTGAGTAATTTTAGAACGAGCGTTCTTAATAAATTCGTGTCTTAAAATTAATGAAATTCCAAGTGATTCTTACATGTTTCCCAAACCATTTCTCGAATTTATTACTGTGCATACGCTGTATCAAATGCTGACGTTCTTTCTTATTTTCACGCCGAAGAATACTCAGATGTTCTCTGCAATGTGTATAGAGGTGATGCAATCAAAGTGCAAAATGTAATATAAATTCTGAAACTCAAATGTGTACTAAATAAACTTACGTTCTAAAGGATTCCAGTTCACTACAATTGAAAAACACATATGAATGTGCTTTAGCCAAATGATCTAGAGATAGTAAAGCCATTTTTCTAGCACCAATGGGTCGACCCAGCATAGAAAATATTGGTAGACCATCCTCCTTACCACCGTCGTCATAGTTTCTACTTTTCTTGTTATGTATAGTCTCGACATTGTCAGCGAAGTATAATGAACAAAACGCCAAACACTCATCAGCTAGATATCCTTCTGATATTGAACCCTCAGGTTTACTCCTGTTTTGCACATAAGATTTTAATGTGGCTAAATACCTGAAGAAAAACCAATTATGAAGATCAAATTCCATGAACCTACTTAATTAAACAATTTACTATAATATTTCTGTTATACAACAAATATTAAAACATGTTATATTATGTGTGAGTATGTAATATACTACCTCTCAATTGGATACATCCAACGATAATGCACTGGTCCTCCAATTCTAGCCTCATAAGCAAGGTGAACAGAAAGATGAAATATTACGTCAAAGAACGATGGTGGAAAAATCCTCTCCATATCGCAAAGTTTACAGCATAAACGTCTATAGTAACGACACAACTTGATCACAACAGAGCGGACATGCTTAGGTAGACTATTTCGTATGCAAATTGGAAGCAACTGTTGCATCAAAATATGATTGTCGTGACTTTTAAGGCCACCAATTTTTGTAGGGTTGAGTTGAACGCATCTTGAAATATTAACTGAATAACCATCAGGAACTTTCACTGTTTTAAGCATCCGACAAAATCTATCTTTTTCTTTTTTATTCATTGAGAAACACGCAGGTGGCAAATACACTTTGTTGTTTTCTAGAACTTCAGGATGTAGTTCCTTTCGAATTCCCATTTCTTCTAAATCATAACGCCCATTTATATGATCTTTTGTCTTTCTATCTAAATTCATTAATGTTCCAATGACACTATCACATACATTTTTCACAATATGCATTACATCTAGATTATGTCATATCAAGTTGTCTTTCCAGTACGGTAATTTGAAGAATATAATTCTCTTCTTCCAATTATACGACAATACTGGGTTGTCCTTGACAAGTTTCCCAAATTTAAATTCATCAATACCATTTAGCTCATTGAGAACCTCTGACCCTGTCAAGCAAGTTGGTTTAGTCTCCAACTCTTCCGTGCCATCAAACAAATTTTTATCCTTCCGATACACATGTCTCTTTGACAACAATCGACGATGTCCCATAAAAAAAAGTTTCCTACTACGTCTCAACCGAATCGATTTTGTACGCTTATGGCAGGATGTGAAATGTCCCGTTCTTATTGATTAAAAACGTTCCATATTAATTGATTTCGTTGCGAGGTTTTGACCTCTATATGAGACGTTTTTCAAAGACTGCATTCATTTTAAAACAAACCATAACCTTTATTTCATCAAAAAAGGTTTAAAAAGCTTTACGTAGATTATCAAATAATGATAATCTAAAATATCCTGTTTACACACGACCATTACATAATGGTTTACAATACAAATATGTTACAACAAAATAAGTTTCTTGAATGCAGTTTTTACACAATATCATACAAGCATGGACTCCAAATCTCGTCCTTATTTAAGTATGCGACAGCAGAAGCTCTTAATAATCACCTGAGAATAAACATGCTTAAAACGTCAACAAAAATGTTGGTGAGTTATAGGTTTAACCTATATATATATCAAATTATAATAATAGACCACAAGATTTCATATTTCAATACACATCCCATACATAGAGATAAAAATCATTCATATGGTGAACACCTGGTAATCGACATTAACAATATGCATATATGAATATCCCCATCATTCCAGGATCCTCCTTCGGACATGATATAAATTTCGAAGTACTAAAGCATCCGGTACTTTGGATGGGGCTTGTTGGGCCCGATAGATCTATCTTTAGGATTCGCGTAATTAGGGTGTCTGTTCCCTAATTCTTAGATTACCAGACTTAATAAAAAGGGGCATATTCGATTTCGATAATTCAACCATAGAATGTAGTTTCACGTACTTGTGTCTATTTTGTAAATCATTTATAAAACCTGCATGTATTCTCATCCCAAAAATATTAGATTTTAAAAGTGGGACTATAACTCACTTTCACAGATTTTTACTTCGTCGGGAAGTAAGACTTGGCCACTGGTTGATTCACGAACCTATAACAATATATACATATATATCAAAGTATGTTCAAAATATATTTACAACACTTTTAATATATTTTGATGTTTTAAGTTTATTAAGTCAGCTGTCCTCGTTAGTAACCTACAACTAGTTGTCCACAGTTAGATGTACAGAAATAAATCGATAAATATTATCTTGAATCAATCCACGACCCAGTGTATACGTATCTCAGTATTGATCACAGCTCAAACTATATATATTTTGGAATCAACCTCAACCCTGTATAGCTAACTCCAACATTCACATATAGAGTGTCTATGGTTGTTCCGAAATATATATAGATGTGTCGACATGATAGGTCGAAACATTGTATACGTGTCTATGGTATCTCTAGATTACATAATATACAATACAAGTTGATTAAGTTATGGTTGGAATAGATTTGTTACCAATTTTCACGTAGCTAAAATGAGAAAAATTATCCAATCTTGTTTTACACATAACTTCTTCATTTTAAATCCGTTTTGAGTGAATCAAATTGCTATGGTTTCATATTGAACTCTATTTTATGAATATAAACAGAAAAAGTATAGGTTTATAGTCGTAAAAATAAGTTACAAGTCATTTTTGTAAAGGTAGTCATTTCAGTCGAAAGAACGACGTGTAGATGACCATTTTAGAAAACAAACTTCCACTTTGAGTTTAACCATAATTTTTGGATATAATTTCATGTTCATAATAAAAATCATTTTCTCAGAATAACAACTTTTAAATCAAAGTTTATCATAGTTTTTAATTAACTAACCCAAAACAGCCCGCGGTGTTACTAAGACGGCGTAAATCCGGTTTTACGGTGTTTTTCGTGTTTCCAGGTTTTAAATCATTAAGTTAGCATATCATATAGATATAGAACATGTGTTTAGTTGATTTTAAAAGTCAAGTTAGAAGGATTAACTTTTGTTTGCGAACAAGTTTAGAATTAACTAAACTATGTTCTAGTGATTACAAGTTTAAACCTTCGAATAAGATAGCTTTATATGTATGAATCGAATGATGTTATGAACATCATTACTACCTTAAGTTCCTTGGATAAACCTACTGGAAAAGAGAAAAATGGATCTAGCTTCAACGGATCCTTGGATGGCTCGAAGTTCTTGAAGCAGAATCATGACACGAAAACAAGTTCAAGTAAGATCATCACTTGAAATAAGATTGTTATAGTTATAGAAATTGAATCAAAGTTTGAATATGATTATTACCTTGTATTAGAATGATAACCTACTGTAAGAAACAAAGATTTCTTGAGGTTGGATGATCACCTTACAAGATTGGAAGTGAGCTAGCAAACTTGAAAGTATTCTTGATTTTATGTAACTAGAACTTGTAGAATTTATGAAGAACACTTAGAACTTGAAGATAGAACTTGAGAGAGATCAATTAGATGAAGAAAATTGAAGAATGAAAGTGTTTGTAGGTGTTTTTGGTCGTTGGTGTATGGATTAGATATAAAGGATATGTAATTTTATTTTCATGTAAATAAGTCATGAATGATTACTCATATTTTTGTAATTTTATGAGATATTTCATGCTAGTTGCCAAATGATGGTTCCCACATGTGTTAGGTGACTCACATGGGCTGCTAAGAGCTGATCATTAGAGTGTATATACCAATAGTACATACATCTAAAAGCTGTGTATTGTACGAGTACGAATACGGGTGCATACGAGTAGAATTGTTGATGAAACTGAACGAGGATGTAATTGTAAGCATTTTTGTTAAGTAGAAATATTTTGATAAGTGTATTGAAGTCTTCCAAAAGTGTATAAATACATATTAAAATACTACATGTATATACATTTTAACTGAGTCGTTAAGTCATCGTTAGTCGTTACATGTAAGTGTTGTTTTGAAACCTTTAGGTTAACGATCTTGTTAAATGTTGTTAACCCAATGTTTATAATATCAAATGAGATTTTAAATTATTATATTATCATGATATTATCATGTATGAATATCTCTTAATATGATATATATACATTAAATTTCTTTATAACGATAATCGTTACATATATGTCTCGTTTAAAAATCATTAAGTTAGTAGTCTTGTTTTTACATATGTAGTTCATTGTTAATATACTTAATGATATGTTTACATATGTAGTTCATTAAGTTAGTATCATGTTAACTATATATATATCCATATATATGTCATCATATAGTTTTTACAAGTTTTAACGTTCGTGAATCACCAGTCAACTTGGGTGGTCAATTGTCTATATGAAACATATTTCAATTAATAAAGTCTTAACAAGTTTGATTGCTTAACATGTTGGAAACATTTAATCATGTAAATATCAATCTCAATTAATATATATATAAACATGGAAAAGTTCGGGTCACTACAGTACCTACCCGTTAAATAAATTTCGTCCCGAAATTTTAAGCTGTTGAAAGTGTTGACGAATCTTCTGGAAATAGATACGGGTATTTCTTCTTCATCTGATCTTCACACTCCCAGGTGAACTCGGGTCCTCTACGAGCATTCCATCGAAACTTAACAATTGGTATCTTGTTTTGCTTAAGTCTTTTAACCTCACGATCCATTATTTCGACGGGTTCTTCGATGAATTGAAGTTTTTCGTTGATTTGGATTTCATCTAATGGAATAGTGAGATCTTCTTTAGCAAAACATTTCTTCAAATTCGAGACGTGAAAAGTGTTATGTACAGCCGCGAGTTGTTGAGGTAACTCAAGTTGGTAAGCTACTGGTCCGACACGATCAATAATCTTGAATGGTCCAATATACCTTGGATTTAATTTCCCTCGTTTACCAAATCGAACAACGCCTTTCCAAGGTGCCACTTTAAGCATGACCATCTCTCCAATTTCAAATTCTATATCTTTTCTTTTAATGTCAGCGTAGCTCTTTTGTCGACTTTGGGCGGTTTTCAACCGTTGTTGAATTTGGATGATCTTCTCGGTAGTTTCTTGTATAATCTCCGGACCCGTAATCTGTCTATCCCCCACTTAACTCCAACAAATCGGAGACCTGCACTTTCTACCATAAAGTGTTTCAAACGGCGCAATCTCAATGCTTGAATGGTAGCTGTTGTTGTAGGAAAATTCTGCTAACGGTAGATGTCGATCCCAACTGTTCCCGAAATCAATAACACATGCTCGTAGCATGTCTTCAAGCGTTTGTATCGTCCTTTCGCTCTGCCCATCAGTTTGTGGATGATAGGCAGTACTCATGTCTAGACGAGTTCCTAATGCTTGCTGTAATGTCTGCCAGAATCTTGAAATAAATCTGCCATCCCTATCAGAGATAATAGAGATTGGTATTCCATGTCTGGAGATGACTTCCTTCAAATACAGTCGTGCTAACTTCTCCATCTTGTCATCTTCTCTTATTGGCAGGAAGTGTGCTGATTTGGTGAGACGATCAACTATTATCCAAATAGTATCAAAACCACTTGCAGTCCTTGGAAATTTAGTGATGAAATCCATGGTAATGTTTTCCCATTTCCATTCCGGGATTTCAGGTTGTTGAAGTAGACCTGATGGTTTCTGATGCTCAGCTTTGACCTTAGAACACGTCAAACATTCTCCTACGTATTTAGCAACATCGGCTTTCATACCCAGCCACCAAAAATGTTTCTTGAGATCCTTGTACATCTTCCCCGTTCCAGGATGTATTGAGTATCTGGTTTTGTGAGCTTCTCTAAGTACCATTTCTCTTATATCTCCAAATTTTGGTACCCAAATCCTTTCAGCCCTATACCGGGTTCCGTCTTCCCGAATATTAAGATGCTTCACCGATCCTTTGGGTATTTCATCCTTTAAATTTCCCTCTTTTAAAACTCCTTGTTGCGCCTCCTTTATTTGAGTAGTAAGGTTATTATGAATTATTATATTCATAGATTTTACTCGAATGGGTTCTCTGTCCTTCCTGCTCAAGGCATCGGTTACCACATTTGCCTTCCCCGGGTGGTAACGAATCTCAAAGTCGTAATCATTCAACAATTCAATCCACCTACGCTGCCTCATATTCAGTTGTTTCTGATTAAATATGTGTTGAAGACTTTTGTGGTCGGTATATATAATACTTTTGACCCCATATAAGTAGTGCCTCCAAGTCTTTAATGCAAAAACAACCGCGCCTAATTCCAAATCATGCGTCGTATAATTTTGCTCGTGAATCTTCAATTGTCTAGACGCATAAGCAATCACCTTCATTTGTTGCATTAATACACAACCGAGACCTTGCTTTGATGCGTCACAATAAATCACAAAATCATCATTCCCTTCAGGAAATGACAATATAGGTGCCATAGTTAGCTTTTTCTTCAATAACTGAAACGCTTTCTCTTGTTCATCATTCCATTCAAATTTCTTCCCTTTATGCGTTAATGCAGTCAAGGGTTTTGCTATTCTGGAAAAGTCTTGCATGAACCTTCTGTAGTAACCAGCTAGTCCTAAAAACTGGCGTATGTGTTTCGGAGTTTTCGGGGTTTCCCACTTTTCAACAGTTTCTATCTTTGCCGGATCCACCTTAATAACTTCTTTGTTCACTATGTGACCGAGGAATTGAACTTCTTCCAACCAAAATGCACACTTTGAAAACTTAGCGTACAATTCTTCCTTCCTCAATACTTCTAACACCTTTCTCAAATGTTCACCTTGTTCTTGGTCATTCTTTGAGTAAATAAGTATGTCATCAATGAAAACAATGACAAACTTGTCAAGGTATGGTCCACACACTCGGTTTATAAGGTCCATGAACACAGTTGGCGTATTAGTTAAACCAAACGGCATGACCATAAACTCGTAATGACCGTAACGTGTTCTGAAAAGCAGTCTTTGGAATATCATCTTCTTTCACCCGCATTTGATGATACCCGGAACGTAAGTCAATCTTTGAATAAACAGACGAGCCTTGTAGTTGATCAAATAAGTCGTCGATTCTCGGTAGTGGGTAGCGGTTCTTGATGGTAAGTTTGTTCAACTCTCGGTAGTCGATACACAACCTGAATGTACCATCTTTCTGCTTGACAAACAAAACAGGAGCTCCCCACGGTGATGTGCTTGGTCGAATGAAACCATGCTCTAAAAGTTCTTGTAATTGGCTTTGCAGTTCTTTCATCTCGCTGGGTGCGAGTCTGTAAGGAGCACGAGCTATTGGTGCAGCTCCTGGTACAAGATCTATTTGAAATTCAACGGATCGATGTGGGGGTAATCCCGGTATTTCTTTCGGAAATACATCGGGAAATTCTTTTGCAATGGGAACATCATTGATGCTCTTTTTTTCAGTTTGTACTTTCTCGACGTGTGCTAGAACAGCATAGCAACCTTTTTTTATTAGTTTTTGTGCCTTCAAATTACTAATAAGATGTAGCTTCGTGTTGCCCTTTTCTCCGTACACCATTAAGGGTTTTCCTTTTTCTCGTATAATGCGAATTGCATTTTTGTAACAAACGATCTCTGCTTTCACTTCTTTCAACCAGTCCATACCGATTATCACATCAAAACTTCCTAACTCTACTGGTATCAAATCAATCTTAAATGTTTCGCTAACCAGTTTAATTTCTCGATTCCGACATATATTATCTACTGAAATTAATTTACCATTTGCTAATTCGAGTAAAAATTTACTATCCAAAGGCGTCAATGGACAACTTAATTTAGCACAAAAATCTCTACTCATATAGCTTCTATCCGCACCCGAATCAAATAAAACGTAAGCAGATTTATTGTCAATAAGAAACGTACCCGTAATAAGCTCCGGGTCTTCCTGTGCCTCTGTCGTATTAATATTGAAAACTCTTCCGCGGCCTTGTCCATTCGTTTTCTCCGGGTTCGGGCAATTTCTAATAATGTGGCCCGGTTTTCCACATTTATAACAAACTACATTGGCATAACTTGCTCCGACACTACTTGCTCCGCCATTACTCGTTCCGACACCATTTGTTCCTTTCGTTCTATTAACCCCTGGTCCGTAGACCTCACACTTCGCCGCGCTATGACCATTTCTTTTACACTTGTTGCAAAATTTGGTGCAGAACCCGGAGTGATACTTTTCACACCTTTGGCATAGCTGCTTCTGATTGTTGTTGTTGTTGCGATTATTATTGTTATTGGGATGATTGTTGTAGTTGCTGTTGTTGTTGTTGTTGGGCCGTTTGTTGTAGTTGCGATTGATGTTGCGATTGTTGGGATAATTGTTGCGATTATTGTTGTAATTGCTGTTGTTGTTGTATTGGTGATTCTTATCACCGTTTTCCTCCCACTTTTTTTTGACTTGCTTTACATTGGCCTCTTCAGCAGTCTGTTCTTTAATTCTTTCTTCAATCTGGTTCACTAGTTTGTGAGCCATTCTACATGCCTGTTGTATGGAGGCGGGCTCGTGTGAACTTATATCTTCTTGGATTCTTTCCGGTAATCCTTTCACAAACGCGTCGATCTTCTCTTCCTCATCTTCGAATGCTCTCGGACACAATAGGCACAATTCTGTGAATCGTCTTTCGTACGTGGTAATATCAAATCCTTGTGTTCGTAACCCTCTAAGTTCTGTCTTGAGCTTATTGACCTCAGTTCTGGGACGGTACTTCTCGTTCATCAAGTGCTTGAATGCTGACCACGGTAGTGCGTACGCATCGTCTTGTCCCACTTGCTCTAGATAGGTATTCCACCATGTTAACGCAGAACCTCTGAAGGTATGCGTAGCGTACTTCACTTTGTCCTCTTCAGTACACTTACTTATGGCAAACACCGATTCGACCTTCTCGGTCCACCGTTTCAATCCGATCGGTCCTTCGGTTCCATCAAATTCCAAAGGTTTGCAGGCAGTGAATTCTTTGTAGGTGTATCCTACACGATTTCCTGTACTGCTAGATCCAAGGTTATTGTTGGTATGTAGCGCAGCCTGTACTGCGGCTATGTTTGAAGCTAGAAAAGTACGGAATTCCTCTTCATTCATATTCACGGTGTGTCGAGTAGTCGGTGCCATTTCCTTCAAAATAGTCAAATGGAACAAGTTAATCATACAGAATATTAAGAGTAGTTAATAGTATTTCGTAGCATAATATGAACTCATTTATAAAAGCTTTTTCTTCATATTAGCGTTTTATAAGTTTAAATTCGGGTAGTACCTACCCGTTAAGTTCATACTTAGTAGCTAATATACAATTCAACTACTACAATTCTATATGAAAAACTGATTATAATAATATTTCGCGTTCAAACTTTTACACAATATTTTACAAACTTACAATACCGCTTATTTTACATATAGCATGAAATATAGCACACAATAAATTTGATACAAGATGGTTGTGAAGATAATTCTAGCTAGTACACAAGTCATTCAGCAAAGGCAATAAAGACACGTAATTCATACGTCCAGAAACAAGTCATGCATTCTGGTTTTACTAGGATTACTTCCCCTCCTTGGTCTTGTGGAACATAACCGTTATGGCCATTGATAAGACAGCGTGTTGTAACGTAGTCAAAGGGACGAGGGTTACGTAATGTCCAACAGTCCCGTAACAATCTAAAAACCTCATTTCTTACCCCAATTACCGACTCCGTCACTTGTGGGAACGTTTTGTTTAATAGTTGTAGCCCGATGTTCTTGTTCTCACTTTGATGAGAAGCGAACATTACTAATCCGTAAGCATAACATGCTTCTTTATGTTGCATGTTAGCTGCTTTTTCTAAATCACGAAGTCCAATATTCGGATATATTGAGTCAAAATAATTTCTTAACCCATTGCGTAAAATAGCATTTGGGTTTCCCGCAATATATGCGTCAAAGTAAACACCTCGTAACTTATGGATTTCCCAATGTGATATCCCCCATCTTTCAAACGAAAGCCTTTCATAAACCAAGGCATTCTTGGAACGTTCTTCGAATGTCTTACAAACTGATCTCGCCTTAAATAGTTGTGCCGAAGAATTCTGACCGACTCTAGACAAGATTTCATCAATCATGTCTCCGGGTAGGTCTCTTAAAATATTGAGTTGTCTATCCATTTTGTGTTTTTATACTGTAAAATAGACAAGAGTTAGATTCATAAAAAAAATACTTATTAATACAAGCAATTTTTACATATATCATAAAGCATAAGCACACTATATTACATATATTACACCACACGAATACAACTATCTTATTCTGACTCTCTTGTTTCTTCTTCTTCGGTTTTGGTTCGTTTTACCAAGTTTCTAGGGATATATGATGTTCCCCTAATACGAGCCGTCGTTTTCCACATTGGTTTAGAAAAACCTGGTGGTTTAGAGGTTCCCGGGTCATTGTTACAACTTAAGGACTTCGGGGGTTGACGATACATATAAAGTTCATCTGGGTTGGAATTAGATTTCTCTATTTTTATGCCCTTTCCCTTATTATTTTCTTTTGCCTTTTTAAATTCAGTTGGGGTAATTTCTATAACATCATCGGAATTCTCGTCGGAATCCGATTCATCGGAGAATTGGTAATCCTCCCAATATTTTGCTTCCTTGGCGGAAACACCATTGACCATAATTAACCTTGGTCGGTTGGTTGAGGATTTTCTTTTACTTAACCGTTTTATTATTTCCCCCACCGGTTCTATTTCTTCATCCGGTTCCGATTTTTCTTCCGGTTCCGATTCTTCTTCCGGTTCCGACTCTTCTTCCGGTTCCTCTTCGGGAACTTGTGAATCAGTCCACGAATCATTTCAATTTACATTTGACTCTTCATTATTATTAGGTGAGTCAATGGGACTTGTTCTAGAGGTAGACATCTATCACATAATATCAAACGCGTTAAGAGATTAATATATCACATAATATTCACATGTTAAACATATATAGTTTCCAACAAAATTTGTTAAGCAATCATTTTTCAAGTAAACACGGTCGAAGTCCAGACTCACTAATGCATCCTAACAAACTCGATAAGACACACTAATGCAAAATTCTGGTTCTCTAAGACCAACGCTCGGATACCAACTGAAATGTCCCGTTCTTATTGATTACAAACGTTCCATATTAATTGATTTCGTTGCGAGGTTTTGACCTCTATATGAGACGTTTTTCAAAGACTGCATTCATTTTAAAACAAACCATAACCTTTATTTCATCAATAAAGGTTTAAAAAGCTTTACGTAGATTATCAAATAATGATAATCTAAAATATCCTGTTTACACACGACCATTACATAATGGTTTATAATACAAATATGTTACAACAAAATAAGTTTCTTGAATGCAGTTTTTACACAATATCATACAAGCATGGACTCCAAATCTCGTCCTTATTTAAGTATGCGACAGCGGAAGCTCTTAATAATCACCTGAGAATAAACATGCTTAAAACGTCAACAAAAATGTTGGTGAGTTATAGGTTTAACCTATATATATATCAAATCATAATAATAGACCACAAGATTTCATATTTCAATACACATCCCATACATAGAGATAAAAATCATTCATATGGTGAACACCTGGTAATCGACATTAACAATATGCATATATGAATATCCCCATCATTCCGGGATCCTCCTTCGGACATGATATAAATTTCGAAGTACTAAAGCATCCGGTACTTTGGATGGGGCTTGTTGGTCCCGATAGATCTATCTTTAGGATTCGCGTCAATTAGGGTGTCTGTTCCCTAATTCTTAGATTACCAGACTTAATAAAAAGGGGTATATTCGATTTCGATAATTCAACCATAGAATGTAGTTTCACGTACTTGTGTCTATTTTGTAAATCATTTATAAAACCTGCATGTATTCTCATCCCAAAAATATTAGATTTTAAAAGTGGGACTATAACTCACTTTCACAGATTTTTACTTCGTCGGGAAGTAAGACTTGGCCACTGGTTGATTCACGAACCTATAACAATATATACATATATATCAAAGTATGTTCAAAATATATTTATAACACTTTTAATATATTTTGATGTTTTAAGTTTATTAAGTCAGCTATCCTCGTTAGTAACCTACAACTAGTTGTCCACAGTTAGATGTACAGAAATAAATCGATAAATATTATCTTGAATCAATCCACAACCCAGTGTATACGTATCTCAGTATTGATCACAACTCAAACTATATATATTTTGGAATCAACCTCAACCCTGTATAGCTAACTCCAACATTCACATATAGAGTGTCTATGGTTGTTCCGAAATATATATAGATGTGTCGACATGATAGGTCGAAACATTGTATACGTGTCTATGGTATCTCAAGATTACATAATATACAATACAAGTTGATTAAGTTATGGTTGGAATAGATTTGTTACCAATTTTCACGTAGCTAAAATGAGAAAAATTATCCAATCTTGTTTTACCCATAACTTCTTCATTTTAAATCCGTTTTGAGTGAATCAAATTGCTATGGTTTCATATTGAACTCTATTTTATGAATCTAGACAGAAAAAGTATAGGTTTATAGTCAGAAAAATAAGTTACAAGTCTTTTTTGTAAAGGTAGTCATTTCAGTCGAAATAACGACGTGTAGATGACCATTTTAGAAAACATACTTCCACTTTGAGTTTAACCATAATTTTTGGATATAATTTCATGTTCATAATAAAAATCATTTTCTCAGAATAACAACTTTTAAATCAAAGTTTATCATAGTTTTTAATTAACTAACCCAAAACAGCCCGCGGTGTTACTACGACGGCGTAAATCCGGTTTTATGGTGTTTTTCGTGTTTCCAGGTTTTAAATCATTAAGTTAGCATATCATATAGATATAGAACATGTGTTTAGTTGATTTTAAAAGTCAAGTTAGAAGGATTAACTTTTGTTTGCGAACAAGTTTAGAATTAACTAAACTATGTTCTAGTGATTACAAGTTTAAACCTTCGAATAAGATAGCTTTATATGTATGAATCGAATGATGTTATGAACATCATTACTACCTTAAGTTCCTTGGATAAACCTACTGGAAAAGAGAAAAATGGATCTAGCTTCAACGGATCCTTGGATGGCTCGAAGTTCTTGAAGCAGAATCATGACACGAAAACAAGTTCAAGTAAGATCATCACTTGAAATAAGATTGTTATAGTTATAGAAATTGAATCAAAGTTTGAATATGATTATTACCTTGTATTAGAATGATAACCGAATGTAAGAAACAAAGATTTCTTGAGGTTGGATGATCACCTTACAAGATTGGAAGTGAGCTAGCAAACTTGAAAGTATTCTTGATTTTATGTAACTAGAACTTGTAGAATTTATGAAGAACACTTAGAACTTGAAGATAGAACTTGAGAGAGATCAATTAGATGAAGAAAATTGAAGAATGAAAGTGTTTGTAGGTGTTTTTGGTCATTGGTGTATGGATTAGATATAAAGGATATGTAATTTTGTTTTCATGTAAATAAGTCATGAATGATTACTCATATTTTTGTAATTTTATGAGATATTTCATGCTAGTTGCCAAATGATGGTTCCCACATGTGTTAGGTGACTCACATGGGCTTCTAAGAGCTGATCATTGGAGTGTATATACCAATAGTACATACATCTAAAAGCTGTGTATTGTACGAGTACGAATACGGGTGCATACGAATAGAATTGTTGATGAAACTGAACGAGGATGTAATTGTAAGCATTTTTGTTAAGTAGAAGTATTTTGATAAGTGTATTGAAGTCTTCCAAAAGTGTATAAATACATATTAAAACACTACATGTATATACATTTTAACTGAGTCGTTAAGTCATCGTTAGTCGTTACATGTAAGTGTTGTTTTGAAACCTTTAGGTTAACGATCTTGTTAAATGTTGTTAACCCAATGTTTATAATATCAAATGAGATTTTAAATTATTATATTATCATGATATTATCATGTATGAATATCTCTTAATATGATATATATACATTAAATTTCTTTACAACGATAATCGTTACATATATGTCTCGTTTAAAAATCATTAAGTTAGTAGTCTTGTTTTTACATATGTAGTTCATTGTTAATATACTTAATGATATGTTTACTTATCATAGTATCATGTTAACTATATATATATCCATATATATGTCATCATATAGTTTTTACAAGTTTTAACGTTCGTGAATCACCGATCAACTTGGGTGGTCAATTGTCTATATGAAACACATTTCAATTAATCAAGTCTTAATAAGTTTGATTGCTTAACATGTTAGAAACATTTAATCATGTAAATATCAATCTCAATTAATATATATAAACATGGAAAAGTTCGGGTCACTACAGGATGGACATGCAAGTTTACTTTTAGTGCTCCATCCAGATAAGTTGGCATACGCTGAAAAGTCACTTATTGTCCATACCATACCAGTATGCATTTGAAAGTTACTATTTGTTGATGAATCATATGTCTCTACTCCATGATCCCACAACCACTTTAGCTCATCCACTAGAGGTTACAAATATACATCTATATTATTCCCTGGCGCAGATGGTCCTGGTATTAGTAGAGTAAGCATGAAATAGGGTTTTTTCATGCACATCCAAGGAGGTAGATTATATGGAATCAATACAATAGGCCATGTACTATGGGAATTACTTATATTTCCAAAAGGGTTAAACCCGACACTCGCTAAACCAAGCATGACATTACGGGATTCCTTTGAAAATTTAGGATATTTATGATCAAATGTTTGCCAAGCTGGTGAATCTGCCGGATGTCTCAGTAAACCATCTTTCGTGCGACCCTCTTCGTGCCATCTCATGGAGGCAGCAGCTTCAGATGACATATATAACCTTTGCAAACGCGGGATGAGAGGAAAGTAACGCAAAACCTTTGCTGGGACCTTATTATGATCATTGGCAGTTAAGTTTTCCTCATCATCTGAATCATCTTCACTTGTTTTATACCGTGACGTGTGACATACGACACACTCCATTTTATCCTTGTTTTGTTTCCAATACAACATACAATCATTAGGGCATGCATCGATTTTTTCATAACCTAGTCCTAAATCTCTTATTAACTTTCGTAGATCATACAGTGACTTAGGTATGGCTGCTTCCGGGAAGGCTTCCCTTAAAGTATCAATGATCATGCTGAAACCCTTGTCATTACATTTGCCAATACACTTGCTATGAAATAGTCTAACTACGAAAGAAAGAATAGAGAAATTTTTACATCCGGGGTATAGTTCTTGCTTTGCACTCTCCAATCTTTTATAAAACTTTTTGGCACTTTTGTTTGGTAAGCTATGATCTTCAGTTTCAAGTATGTTATCATCAAACCAATGATGGGTGTCAGACACCAATCCTATCATGTCATCTTCTGCATCTTCCATAGGAATGTCACAAGGTTCGCTGATCGAAGTTTGAATTGTATAGCCTTTATAAAAACCATCACATAGTAGATCTGTTCTAGCATCATACCGTACAACCCATTTTAGATTAACACACTCATTGCATGGGCATGCTATCTCACCATTTACACCCTCCTTTTTAAATATATAATCAATAAAATTATCAAGACCTTTTTTATATGCAGAAGAATTTCTCGAGCTAGACATCCAATTTATGTCCATCCTGGATGAAACAATGCAATTATCATCTAATTTATATAAAAATATTGTAAATATATTAAGCACGTAATTCATCTTAAAAATTAAACCAAATATTGATGAGGCTCATCAATTATTACCAAAATTATTGAATTAAAGAACGAACTTATCATATGCATATTGAAATCAGAACGCGTAAGATGTAACACATGAAATTATTAACAAAATTAGTCACAGAAAAGTACATGTTCAATATGTTGTCACGATATACAATTATCAGTTTAACACGTTGGAAGAAACTTGAAATTTGCAGAGGATACGATAGAAGAAAGTAGAAAAGAAGGAGAAGATATGAAATGTCCCGTTCATATTGATTATAAACGTTCCATATTAATTGATTTCTTCGCGAGGTTTTGACCTCTATATGAGACGTTTTTTAAAGACTGCGTTCATTTTTAAAACAACCATAACCTTTATTTTATCTATAAAGGTTTAAAAAGTATTACGTAGATTATCAAATAATGGTTATCTAAAATATACTGTTTACACACGACCATTACATAATGGTTTACAATAAGAATATATTACATCAAAAATAAGTTTCTTGAATGCAGTTTTTACATAATATCATACAAGCATGGACTCCAAATCTTGTCCTTATTTTATTATGCAACAGCGGAAGCTCTTAATAATCACCTGAGAATAAACATGCTTAAAACGTCAATAAAAATGTTGGTGAGTTATACGTTTAACCTATATATTATCAAATCATAATAATAGACCACAAGATTTCATATTTCAATATACATCCCATACATAGAGATAAAAATCATTCATACGGTGAACACCTGGTAACCGACATTAACAAGATGCATATAAGAATATCCCCTATCATTCCGGGAAATCCTTCGGACATGATAAAAACGAATTCGAAGTACTAAAGCATCCGGTACTTTGGATGGGGTTCGTTAGGCCCAATAGATCTATCTTTAGGATTCGCGTCAATTAGTTGATCGGTTTACTAATTCTTAGGCTACCAAGCAAAAGGGGCATATTCGGCTTCGATCATTCACCCATATAATGTAGTTTCATTTACTTGTGTCTATTTTGTAAAACATTTATAAAACTGCATGTATTCTCATCCCAAAATATTAGATTTTAAAAGTTGGACTATAACTCACTTTCACAGATTTTTACTTCGTCGGGAGTAAGACTTGGCCACTGGTCGATTCACGAACCTATAACAAATATATACATACATATATATATATATATATATATATATATATATATATATATATATATATATATATATATATATATATATATATATATATATATATATATATATATATATATCAAAGTATGTTCAAAATATATTTACAACATTTTTAATACATTTTGATGTTTTAAGTTTATTAAGTCAGATGTCCTCGTTAGTAACCTACAACTAGTTGTCCATAGTTAGATGTACAGAAATAAATTGATATATATTATCTTGAGTCAATCCACGACCCAGTGTATACACGTATCATGCTAGATCACAACTCAAAGTATATATATTTTTGGAATAAACCTCAACCCTGTATAGCTAACTCAAACATTACTGCATATAGAGTGTCTATGGTTGTTCCAAATAATATATATACATGGGTCGATATGATATGTCAAAATATTTGCATACGTGTCTATGGTATCCCAAGATTATATAATATATTAGAATACATATATAATACAATATAAGTTAGCTAGGATATGATTTGTATAGAATTGTTACAATATTTCCCGTAGCTAAAACAATCAAAAAATATCCAATCTTGTTTTACCCATAACTTCTTCGTTTTAAATTCGCTTTGAATGAATCAAATTGCTATAGTTTCATATTGAACTCTATTTTATGAATATAAAAATAAAAAGTATAGGTTTATAGTCAGAAATATAAGTTACAAGTCATTTTTGTAAGAGGTAGTCATTTCAGTCGGAAGAACGACGTCTTGATGACCATTTTGAAAAACATACTTCCACTTTGAGTTTAACCATGATTTTTGGATATAGTTTCATGTTCATAAGAAAAATCATTTTCTCAGAAGAATAACTTTTAAATCAAAGTTTATCATAGTTTTTAATTATCAAACCCAAAACAGCCCGCGGTGTTACTACGACGGCGTATGTCTGGTTTTACGGTGTTTTTCGTGTTTCCAGGTTTTAAATTATTAAGTTAGCATATCATATAGATATAGAACATGTGTTTTGTTGATTTTAAAAGTCAAGTTAGAAGAATTAACTTTTGTTTACGAACAAGTTTAGAATTAACTAAACTATGTTCTAGTGATTTCAAGTTTAAACCTTCGAGATAAGGTAGTTTTATATATATGAATCAAATGATGTTATGAATATCATTACTACCTCTGGTTTTGTGGATAAACCTACTGGAAATGAGAAAAATAGATCTAGCTTCAAAGGATCCTTGGATAGCTTGAAAGTTCTTGAAGCAGAATCATGACACGAAAACAAGTTCAAGTAAGATTTTCACTCGAAATAAGATTGTTATAGATATAGAAATTGAATAAAAGTTTGAATATAAGTATTACCTTGTATTAGAAAGATATCTTACTGTAAATAAAAAAGATTTCTTGAGGTTGGATGATCACTTTACAAGATTGGAAGTAAGCTAGCAAACTTGGAAGTATTCTTGATTTTATGAAACTAGAACTTATAGAATTTATGAAGAATACTTAGAACTTGAAGATAGAACTTGAGAGAGATCAATTAGATGAATAAGATTGAAGAATGAAAGTGTTTGTAAGTGTTTTTGGTCGTTGGTATATGGATTAGATATAAAGGATTTGTAATTTTGTTTACATGTAAATAAGTCATGAATGATTACTAATATTTTTGTAATTTTATGAGATATTTCATGCTAGTTGCCAAATGATGGTTCCCACATGTGTTAGGTGACTCACATGGGCTGTTAAGAGCTGATCATTGGAGTGTATTTACCAATAGTACATACATCTAAAAGCTGTGTATTGTACGAGTACGAATACGGGTGCATACGAGTAGAATTGTTGATGAAACTGAACGAGGATGTAATTGTAAGCATTTTTGTTAAGTAGAAGTATTTTGATAAGTGTTTTGAAGTCTTTCAAAAGTGTATGAATACATATTAAAGCACTACATGTATATACATTTTAACTGAGTCGTTAAGTCATCGTTAGTCGTTACATGTAAATGTTGTTTTGAAACCTTTAGGTTAACGATCTTGTTAAATGTTGATAACTCATTGTTTATTATATCTAAAGAGATGTTAAATTATTACATTATCATGATATTATGATATATTAATATATCTTAGTATGATATATATACAGTTAAATGTTGTTACAACGATAATCGTTACATATATGTCTCGTTTCGAAATCATTAAGTTAGTAGTTTTGTTTTTACATATGTAGTTTATTGTTAAAACACTTAATGACATGTTCACTTATCATTTATCATGATTAAACATAGTGTATCAATATCTTAATATGATTCATATGTATTTAGTAAGACGTTGTTATAACGATAATCGTTATATATATCGTTTCGAGTTTCTTAATTCAATAAACTCAATTTTATGTATATAATTCATTGTTAAAATACCTAATGAGATACTTACTTATCATGATATCGTGTTAACTATATATATAATCATATATATGTCATCATATTGTTTTTACAAGTTTTAACATTCGTGAATCACCGGTCAACTTGGGTGGTCAATTGTCTATATGAAACCTATTTCAATTAATCAAGTCTTAACAAGTTTGATTGCTTAACATGTTGGAAACACTTAGTCATGTAAATAACAATTTCATTTAATATATATAAACATGGAAAAGTTCGGGTCACTACAAGATATGGTCAACAAAATACAATAAATGACGATAACAAGTAGTTTTATTTGTTTTAGAAATCATAATTATTTCCGTTTATAAATTATCTACATTAATTCACAGATACTTAGTTACTTATTATTATTAATAATTTGCAAAGTTAAAATAGAAATAAGAACTGCAGCTCATTGATAAATAACATTGTATGTAAACATAAGGTCTTCAGTTCGATTCCCTACACTTACATTTTAAAATCTTTTTAAATTTTGATTCACATAAACTATACCGTATTAATTGATATGATAATATCATATAGTTTATATAATTATTTAAAAATCATAATAATTGCTAATAAATAAATATATATACACTATATAATAATAATATATAAACTATATTTAGTTTATATATTAATATTAATAAATTATAATAATTTTACCAAATTATTTAATTTATATAAAATATATGATATGATAATATCATATATTCACTATTTAATAATATTATTATTTTTTAACTTTCTAATTATTGGGTTAATATTATTTCTAATTTCTATTAAGTATATTATATGATATGATTGAAGATATCAATGTCACCAAATATGAAATGGTTTACGTTTGTCATAGCCCATCCAGTTGTCGCTTTGAACTGAATGATGAACGAAAGCGCTCATCTTCGTTTGGCTCCCGTTTGTGACGACCCGGAAATTTCCGACCAAATTTAAACTTGATCTTTATATGTTTCTGACACGATAAGCAAAGTCTATAATGTTGAGTCTCGAAAACTTTGAAACTATGTTCATGTATTCAATTACCCTTCGACCATTACCGACGATTCACGAACAATTAGTTACAAATAAATATATATAGATACATAAATAAGTGTGTACATATATAAGTATATATATATATATATATATATATATATATATATATATATATATATATATATATATATATATATAAACAAATATATATATATAATAGTTTGAAATAATAAAATACAATTTAATCAATTGAAATTAAAAATGTAGACTAATTAACAGAATAATTAAGTTGCTATGAATCTATATATAAGTAATGATATATATATATATATATATATATATATATATATATATATATATATATATATATATATATATATATATATATATATATATATATATATATATATATATATATTCAATATTTGATAAAAGATATTATGTAATATATATATATATATTACATACTTATTAAATATTACATCAAATTAATTACAAGTTTAAAATATAATTGTTATATTAATGTTATTATTACCTCCATTATTATTATTATTAACATTAATATTAATATCACCACTTGTTAAATTATTATTTTTAATATATATTATATAGATATGAAAGTCAATACATGTAAGGTGTTATAATTACTGATATTATTATTATCAATATTAATAACATTATTACTATAATTAGTAGTAAAAATTATAATTTTAGTTATTACTACGATTAATATTATTATTTTAGTTATTATTATCATTATCATTAGAAAACTTTATTATTATTATAGTTATCATTATCATTATAAGTAATACAAATTATTATTATGAATAATATTATATTTATAGTTAAAAATAACATTATTATTATTATTATTAATATTAATATTATTTTTAATTTTATTAATATAATTATAATTATTAATTATTAATTATTAATAATAATAGGATAAGATCATACATACGGTATATAAAATAAAAATAAAAATAAAAATACTGATATATGTACGTGAAACGACCCGTTCATATTACTATAAACGCAGTACGTTCTCATTGGTCCCATAGCGAGGTATTTGACCTCTATATGATACGTTTTAGAAAATATTGCATTCGTTTCATATAAAGCACATTATTATTATACATAATGCATGTTTTAAATAAGTGGACGATTATTTAAGAAATAATCCCCAAAATACATCGGTTTCCAAATACTACACACGTTACGTAACAGTCGAATATAATACATGACAAAGGTTTTATTGAATGCAACACTTTATTTAAATAAAAGTATGAGACTCCATGCACAGCTTGCTCAGATAATGCAACAGCGGAAGACTTTCTTAAGGACCTGAGAATAAACATGCGTAAACAGTCAACACAAAGGTTGGTGAGATATATAGGTTTATCATCGATATAAATATAGACCACAAGATTTCATAGTTATAAATATGTGTACACTCGCAAGTGTATAAAAGTATTCTATAAGTTGTTGAGCGCTTCGATAACCATACTTAACCATTAATATGGCATATTCCCTTTATTATGAAATCTCCCTACACTGTACCAAGTGTAGTAAAAACGAAGTACTATGCAACCGTTTACGATACTAGAGCGACTAGCCCGGTTGGGGTTGTCAAACCCGATGGATCTATCAATAGGATTCACGTATACATGTTCTTACAACATGTAAATATTAGTTACCAAGCTATTAGGGAAGATATGCAAAGTGGTACAACTCAACGTAGAATATATTTTAAGTACTTGTGTCTATGGCGTAAAACATAAAATGTATGTATTATCCTCCCAAAATATTTGTAGAGTTTAAAAATGGGACTATATACTCACAGTAGTAAAAGTATATTAATAATAAGTTTTCAACTGATTAAAAATATGACCGTCGTCCTTGGATTCACGAACCTATAACAATAATAACGATTCAGATAATAATACGACATATGAATAAAATAAAGCAAGTTCATAGAATACTTATATTATAATTTTTAACATTTTATGTTAGTAGTCCATTGTTAGTAGTCCTTTGTTAGTAGTCCAAAATAGTCCGAAAAGTCCAACAGTCCAATAATCGGTATATATATATATAATCTTAGAATTACCCCACGACGTATTGTATACGTATTGTCTTTGCATCAACCCAGAGACATATTGTATACGTATTGTCTTAGAATTAACTAAGATGTATTGTGTACATATTGTCTTAGGATTTATCAAAATGTATTGTATACTTATTGTGTTAGGACGTACCAAGAATATTATTATTCATATATACAATCACAGAATTAACCAAGATTATAATATTTTATTATAATACTGATAACATGTCCAAATATATATAGGATATAGGAAAAGTTAACAAGGATATGGTTAATATAGTTTTTATAATATAAATTTCGTCCATACAACGTTAATTTTAGCAGATTTTGTTTTGCTCGCCAAATATTCATTACAACTCCCTTTAAAGTGAATCAAATTGCTATGGATTCATTAAGAAGTAAATTTTACAAAACCAATTCGAAAATTTCATCCCAAGTAGTAATTTTTAGAGCTTTACCCTCTTTTTGTGTCGGTGGACAGATTTGGAAAAATCCCGGCATCCACCCAATATATCATTTTTTATAAAATACTTACACTTTGTTTAAAATCATGAAACAAATACTGGAAGTATTATTTACATATATTAACATATTTCCAAAGTCTTAGCCTCGAAATCAAAGTCTAAGATAGGTTTTTAATTCCCAACCCAAAACAGCCCACTTTTTACCGAATGGAGATTAAAGGATATATGTTAAGTTTCAAGGTGTTCTTCATATGTACAAGTTATACGTTCTTATATTAACTTAATATAACATCATAATACATATAACTAAGTGTTATTAGAGTTAAGTTAGAAAGATTAGATTAGTTTTTTAAACAAGCTTGGTGTTCACCAAAACAAGTTCTAGTTTTTACAAGTTTTATAAGTATAATAAGATAGCAACTATACAAGGAATTGAACAAGGATTTTGAGAAGTATTTTACCTTGATTATGAAGAGGAAAGTTGCTGAGATTAAAGTATAATATGAGAGCATTCAAGTGTGTGTTTTTGGTTTAAGAAAATGTGGAGTAAAAATGAGTTAAAATGGTCCTTATTTATAAGCTTATAATTTTGGCTTTTAGGGAAAATATCTAAGATAAGTTAAATTGTATTAAGTCATGCATGACATATTAAATTGATTAGGTCATGGATGACATATTACACAAATAATTGCAGATTTTTATTGGTATATACCAATAGTAAATACTTCTAGAAGCTGTGTATAATATGGGTAAAAATACCGTATGAATGCGAGTAAAATCCTTTGAGGAAATTGAACGGAAATACGAGTATAGCTATCCTTTATATGTATTGGTATATTATAAATTGTATTCAATACTTGTAAGGATGTATTTACACTCGTAATACATTATATGTAAATACATTTTAACATAAGTTAATTACGTCGTTTAAATAGTAATATATATATTGTTTGAAAACTCTTTAAATTAGTAGTATGAAAATATATATATATATATATATATATAATACTTTGTTAATATTCTTAATGAGATATTTAATTATCATATTTTCAAGTTAAATATATATAAATCCATATATATACACAATAATTAAACAATTAAATAATTAAATCAAGTTATGACGTTCGTGAATCATCGGAATAAAAGGGTGACCAAAAGCTTGTGTAAAACTCTTTTCGGAGGTTCAAGTTTTATTAAAATTCATTGGTTATCAAGTTGGAATTATATAAAGATTAAGTTTAAATTTGGTCGGAAATTTTCGGGTCGTCACTGTACCTACCCGTTAAAGAAATTTCGTCCCGAAATTTGATCGAGGTCGTCATGGCTAACAATAAGAATGTTATTATGACGAATATAAGTTGATTCATAGGGTTTTATCATGATTGATAAATATGGATAAAATAATTCGATTACTCGAAACGTATGAGTGAAGCTATCGTAAAAGAGTGAAATGAGAAAATAGGGGTTCGTCTTATCTTTTGACGTCATTACGGTTGATCTCCGGATTAAAGAAAATCTTTGTTATCTATATAAGATTTGATTCTTCGGCTATTAAGGAAATTATGATCCTCTTCGATTTAATGCAATAATCTGTCTCGATTTCTTTGTCGGATATTTTACTATAAATCAACCTCCTACGTTTCCTTATTTCCACATCTCCCATCTTTTATACTTTCTTCCTTTCTTCGTACTTCCAAAATATTCGTCAATATGCTCCATCTAATTTTAATTCTTGATATATTCTTGACTATCACATCTGTCATTCTTCTTTTTCATCTTCCACCGGAGGAATCCGTCAATTTCTACTATACTCTTGGGTTTATAGTGTTCTTAGTTTTCCCGTGTCTTTATATTGCTATACGCATCGATATACACGGTTTGTAATTTATGCGTTGTCTTCGTGCTTATATTTTTCCTTATATTTTGGAGTTTCATGCTTCCATCTTCTTTTCCCGACTTCAAGTCAAGCGAATAATGGTCTAGAATTCATAGATATGAAATTCAGAATGAACATAGCTAATGCTCTAAGAGAGAAATTGTAATAGCACAATTTGACTTGTGAAATTACCAAAATTCAAAGGAAAAGATAGAACTATCAATAGAATATGTTCTTGATATGTTTAGAGATTAGATTGAATGTAAGAGTCATGTAACATGGCACATGATGACGTTATGGTCTGTGAATCATTACGTTCCATTTAAAAACTCAGCATGACTTACTGTAATATAATCATGTTGATCAAGTGTCATTATATTATACTAACTCATGCTTCAGTTCCCAGCATTACTTCAAAAACATTCATACTTTACACTCAGAGGTTTCAGATATTTAGAAACTAAAATAGTTTTCTTTATGATGTGATACAGATAACGCGAAGGAATAAATGATTTCAGATAAGAATGGTTATGAAAATATCTTCAGAAATATGAAGGATATTTATAATGGAAGATACAATGATATCTTAGAATATTTAAGATAAGAGGTTGATGAAGAATATTGTCCGCAAGGGTTTTAGAGTAAGGAGCAAGGTATTTGCTAAGGATTTTAGCAGACACCGAATCATTTAGATTCTTTGAAGGTAGATTTCGTCCTTGTGATTTGTCCACAGCCTCCTTCAGGGTTTGCTCAATCCGTTTTCCAGTTCCAAACCTTCTCTTTTTTGTGCTTTGCTAACACAATATTCTTTATCATCAACTTTTGACTGTTACGGTTGTCTACAGTTTCTGCTGCTTCATTTAGCTTTTTCAAAACTTCATAGTACTGATTCGTAGGCTGAAGTGCTATTCTGGATTTCAGAATTATAACTCCAGGAAATAACATTATATGTATATGCAGAAATGATGTGAGATTCAAGAATGATTATTGATGCTTCCTGGGGTTTGGTATGACAATTATTGTTACAAGATGTAGATGGGTACATGACAAGGTTTTATAGTGATCTTTCAGAGAGATTTAAGTCAAAGAGCAATAAAGTTGCTGGTAAGCTTACTACTAATGTGGTGGAATATAAAAGGTTCCCCAATAACGATGGCGAAAAGACAATGTATATATCAAGGTTATAATAAGGCTACTCCAGATGAAAAGTCGAAGTTGTCTTTTTGGAGCTGTGATAAAATTCACTATTTTTGAAAAGGGATTGTAAAGTTATTTTGGGTAATAATAATGCTAAAGGATCTGACACGGATACGTGTTGAACCTTTGCTTAGGTTCAAGTGTCCTCCGAATGCATATCTATATGCATATATTCTTCGTATGTATCATGTGATTGGTTCATTCTCTCGATTGTTCCTTAGTTGAGATGTTTTCAAGAATTTTGAAGGGTTTAGACGCAGGTTATCATCGTCAATATCCGTATAATGAATTCATCATGAATCTTGAATTATACGAATATCTTTATGAGTTCTGTGAATGAAAGTGATGTTCTAGTATAGTTTGAATTTAAAGTATGATTTTGAATGATGTAGGAATTTAAGATTGATGACACTTCTTAAATCTTGACTTGGATTTTGATATGTCAAAATCAGAATATGTAATTGAATTGGTATGGAAAATGGTTGTCTTGAATTTTGTGAAATGATGTATATTGTTATGAAAGGAGAGAGTATAATTAAGGATTGTCGAAACATCATTAAAAATGTACAGTGTAACATATTAATGTGAACTTAAGTATTTCTCAGGTATTACCTACCCGTTAAAATAAAATTTCGCAAGTAATATTTTGTACAAAAAATTTTTATTACAGTCTTTATGAAAATATATGTATGTATATTTTCTTCAGATGTAATATGGATTTAATGAGTTAATATTATATTAATCTCATTTGGTTTACGGTTGGAACTAGAAATGAATAATCGCTAAAACTTTAGAGATTACATAATTACCGCGGAATATTTCTTCAACGTAAATGAAATAATGAATTAATGCTTCATCACTCATTATTGTTGGTATCCCTCAGTGCCCGCGGTGCGTATGATGTTGATGCTAGTAATGCGGCTTGTGATGTTGAGGCTTGTGATGTTGTTGGTAATGCTGCTGCTGGTGCTGGTAGTGGTTTGATGTGAGTATAGATGAAGAGAATTTGTTTTGTTTTGTATTGTATTGTGAAAGAAGATGTTTAAAGTTTCTTGTATAAAAAGAGAGGTCAAGAGCTTTATAAAGGGAATGAAATGATGTAGGATGCACTTGCTAATGAAATTTTGCTTTTCATGACAGTAAATTTTTTTTTTTTACTAAATAATTCACCATGCAAGATACGGAGTAAAGGTTGGATAGCCTCAATAATATTAGTAATATTATACTCTTTGCGGCATATCCTGGAAAGGAGAGAGAAAATGGTGTTACGAACGGGTTCGCTGATAAGTGCCTCATGTTCTTCACCAAGAGGGCAATGTGGTGGATGGAAGGGATCACCATCTTCTTGTCTCCAATGATTAAGTAAACTACGAACTCATCCCCAATTCATCCAAAATAGATGATGGCTAATTGGTTAATCCATTCCGGTCACACTGCTTTCGGAGCTCGGGTGAAATTCCATATTGGAATTCGAGGGACTTGAACTAGTGGAGAGTTACATTTCGTACGATTGAATAAAGGATTTTTCGATATGAAATGATTTCCGGCTATCGGATGGTATTCTAATTACATAGAATATATATATATATATATATATATATATATATATATATATATATATATATATATATATATATATATATATATATATATATATATATATATATATATATATATATAGCAAAAGATTTCATAGATTACGGAGGAATTTACGGAATATGTTAGGCAAAGTTACAGTAACAGATACGCTAAGATATGAATTAGCATATACGCTAAAATATGAACTTTGTCTATACACTATTTATGCAATCAATGCAGTAAGATGTGTCTAGACAAAGAATGATAAGCATGTAATTTTCTAAGCGTGATAAGCAGATGATTTCTGACTAGAAATGATAAGCAAAACTTTTGACATGCAGTTAAGGTCGAAGTCCAGACTCACTAATGCATCTTAATAACTATCCGTTAGACACACTAATGCAAGACATGGTTCGCTAAGACCACCGCTCTGATACCAACTGAAACGACCCGTCCATATTACTATAAACGCAGTACGTTCTCATTGGTCCCATAGCGAGGTATTTGACCTCTATATGATACGTTTTAGAAAATATTGCATTCGTTTCATAAAAAGAACATCATTATTATACATAATGCATGTTTTAAACAAGTGGGCGATTATTTAAGAAATAATCCCCAAAATACATCGGTTTCCAAATTCTACACACGTTACGTAACAGTCGAATATAATACATGACAAAGGTTTTATTGAATGTAACACTTTATTTAAATAAAGTATGAGACTCCTTGCACAGCTTGCTCAGATAATGCAACAGCGGAAGACTTTCTTAAGGACCTAAGAATAAACATGCGTAAACAGTCAACACAAAGGTTGGTGAGATATATAGGTTTATCATCGATATAAATATAGACCACAAGATTTCATAGTTATAAATATATGTACACTCGCAAGTGTATAAAAGTATTCTATAAGTGGTTGAGCGCTTCGGTAACCATACTTAACCATTAATGTGGCATATTCCCTTTATTATGAAATCTCCCTACACTGTACCAAGTGTAGTAAAAACGAAGTACTATGCAATCGTTTACGATACTAGAGCGACTAGCCCGGTTGGGGTTGTCAAACCCGATAGAACTATCAATAGGATTCGCGTATACATGTTCTTACAACATGTAAATATTAGTTACAAGCTATTAGGGAAGATATACAAAGTGGTACAACTCAACGTAGAATATATTTTAAGTACTTGTGTCTATGGCGTAAAACATAAAATGCATGTATTCTCCACCCAAAATATTTGTAGAGTTTAAAAATGGGATTATATACTCACAGTAGTAAAAGTATAT
The DNA here is from genome assembly GCF_046630445.1 of Rutidosis leptorrhynchoides. NCBI lineage: Eukaryota > Viridiplantae > Streptophyta > Magnoliopsida > Asterales > Asteraceae > Rutidosis > Rutidosis leptorrhynchoides. The sequence goes on from NC_092335.1 coordinate 98,751,601, forward strand.
TAATAATAAGTTTTCAACTTATTAAAAATATGACCGTCGTCCTTGGATTCATGATGTGCTGCGAGGTGTATATGAAATAGCTTTATTTTTACTAGGAAATACTATTAAATACGATACAATTTTATACAAGATATTTATTTATTTATAGAATGGATATACCTAAACCTTGCTACAACACTAATAGGCAGTGTACCTAATCGTACAATAGTGTAGTTTTTAGTAAGTCCGGTTCGTTCCACAGGGAATCTTTTAAACAAAGCTTAATGCTATATTAGTTTTAATTTATAAAAATACAAATATATATAAGTAATATTATTATTATAAAAGGGGGTTTTTACCGTTTAATGACCGGTTTGTCGATTTTAAAACTTTAGTCGCAGTTAAAACCTAATGTAAAATATTAAATAAATAAAAGACTTAATTTAAAGCGTAAAATAAAAAACGATAATGAAATTGCAATAAATAAAAGTGCGATGAAATAAAATTGCGATAATTAAAGAGTACGAAAATTAAAAGTGCAATTAAATACAATGACAATAATTAAAAGTGCAATTAAATACAATAACAATAAATAAAAGTGCAATAATTAGAAGTGCAATTAAATATGAAAATAAAGGAATTATGCTTATTTAAACTTCCGTAATCATGATGTTTGACGTGTTGATTTTTAGTTTTATGCCCATGGGTTAATTGTCCTTTGTCCTGGATTATTTAATATGTCCATCTAGTTTTTGTCCATAACAGTCCATCAGTCATAAATATAAAGTGCGAGTGTCCTCGTCAAATTATCATTATACCCGAAGTCAAATATTCCAACTAATTGGGGACTTAAACTGTAACAAGGTTTTAATACTTTGTTTAATAATTACACCAGGTTATCAACTGTGTGTAACCCAAGGTTTTAATACTTTGTTATCAATTATGCCAAGTGTCCTTGTACATAATTTCACCCCTGTTTTAATAATTCCATAGACTATTAATCCATTCCCGTGTCCGGTTAAATGAACGATTATTCGTACATATAAATATCCCGCCCATCGTGTCCGATAGAGTGTATATGGTTATTTATAGGTACGTCCAATTGTAAATCTTTATATTAAAATTAACAAACTATCATTTAGTTAAACAAATATAAAGCCCATTAATAGCCCATAGTATAATTTCCACAAGTGTCGTTCTTTTGTCCAAACCCCAATTATGGTACAAAGCCAAATTACCCAATTTTAGTATTTTTAGCCCAACATCATGATTACTTCGGTATTAAATAAGCATAATAATAACTTAGCTACGAGACATTAAATTAAAAAGGTTGAACATAACTTACAATGATTAAAAATAGCGTAGCGTTACGCAGACAGAATTTCGACTTACACCTTTACAATATTCGCTAACATACCCTTATTATTAGGATTTAAAATTAAAATTAAACTTAAAATATATATATATATATATATTTTACGTATGATGAATGAGAAAAAGATGTGTAAAATTCGGCCGAATGCTCGGTCTTTTAAAGGTGGATTTCTGACTTTTTGGGCTCCGCGAGTGCGGCCTTTTTGGTCTTCAAAGCTCCGTGAGTGCGTAGCTGTGGATTCCAGCTCACACAAGTTTGGCTCCTAGCTTGCCGACGGATTATATAATATATATATTAATTTTAAGAAGTAATTATATATTATATTATATTCATGTGCATAGTTGACTTGTAATTTTTAGTCCGTTGCGTCGAGCGTTGAGAGATGACTCTGGTCCCGGTTCCGGATTTTCGAACGTCCAAGCGTAAAATTTAATATCTTGTATTTTGTGTTTCAAATCTTGTACTCTTGTAATTTTGAGACGTTTCTCATCAATAATTGGAACCACTTTGATTGTATTTTGTACTTTTGAGCTTTTTGGTCGTTTGCGTCTTCAATTCGTCGAATCTGTCTTTTGTCTTCACCTTTTATTATTTAAACGAATACTACTTGTAAATAGGACAACTGCAACTAAAACTTGTCTTTCTTGAGGAATAATGCTATGAAATATATGTTCGTTTTTAGCATTATCAAATATTCCCACACTTGAGCGTTGCTTGTCCTCAAGCAATATAGTCTTGAATATACAAGAATCACTTCTTTATTCTTCACACTTTGTACATCAGTGATTTCTTTACGGCGGTATAAACAATGGTAGTAACGATGTAGTTTACAGTCTCACATGACTTATGAAAATTTAGATCCATTAAGGAAATTGGATCTTTATGAAAACATTTGATCTTTTGAAAATTCAATCTAGTTTTTATCCTAGATAAGTTTTCCGAAATAACCATTCACCGATGTTTGCAAATTGTTTTTGTGGGTTTGGTGGGTTTTAGATTTGAAAATTTTATCTCAAAACTTGTGGTTTTGTGTCACCCACTTGCTAACCTTGTATTGGGAAAGCAACACGTCCAGTATACTTGCTCCGTATATTACCTTTCGGTAAACTACCGTCCGATTGTAAAGGAAAGCGTTGAACAATCAACTGTTCAGGCAATGTCCCCTGACATGCTTTTAATTATGGTCTATAACGTGTCGGACGCAATTACTATCCTTTGTAGGAGCAATAGTAAAGCTCACCCTTATAATTTTTTGGTCTGGCACAAGGTCCTGTCTTTGACCATGCTATGCAACCACCGTTCTTACGGTTGACACCTGATTTGGTTTAGGTGACCTAATAAATTCCAGGTGAATTCTCAGGATTTTATGTTCAATGGTAATGAACGCATTGAAAATGGGTTTTCAGAAAACAAATCGGTTTGTAATTTTGATCAAAATATTTTCTTGTTCAGCTCGAGTTTAGATATCATTGAATTCCATGAGTTTGAATTCTCAATCTTTAAGGTCAATCTCTAGGATTGAGTAATATCAGTCTTAAAAAGCTGATTTTTGATCTTTAAGGAGATTATCCTTTCTAGGGATCTGATTCATTAGTCTTATCCAGCTAATTTGCACAGCGTCCTCCCCATTTTACGAGACAGGTCCTCTCATGGTTAGGATAAGTCTGACCACTTGGCGACCCTGTTTGATGCTGAGGTCCGTGGATTTCCTGCTGATTTTAGAGATGACTTTTCTAGATTTTTCGTCAACCTACAACTGGTCTGGATGACAACTTCATGACCTAAATCAAGAAGCGCGTTTCTTTTTCGGAAGACTTTACTTCCTTTTTATGATGGAATTGATTCATCGTGTAGATCCATCTTTCTTACAGTAAATCGGGTAAAACTTTTTATTTTAGTCCAAAGCAAAAGTATCTTCACTTATTTGTACAAAAATATGTGACATATGTTTAAAATAACTTGGTAAATTTTCCCACACTTGGCTTTTATTTTTTTTATTTGCCTTTTTATTGTCCTCTATTCCATTTTAAATGAATTCTAACATTTTGGTTTGTTTCTCAATTTATGTCCTTTCCGAGGTAACAATAATTTCGGTGTTAACACCTAGTTTTATCGTTCATAAATATGTATAAACATGATTTTGAATTCATTTAATTGAAAATTTTGAAAATTTTTACTAGAATTGGGTAGTCAGTATATCAGACTATGGCTGTTCTTTATTATCAGAGAGCACTAGATTCTAATACAACTACTGTGTTACTAGTATTTTTAATGGTAACCAAATGTATAAGTTAAAAATTTTAAAAATCCGAAAGAATTTAACCCCTTCCCACACTTAAGATCTTGCAATGCCCTCATTTGCAATAAATCAGTAACAATTTAAATTATTGAGGGTGATTAGCGTAGAAAAATGATTAAATTTTACCAAAGTTTCCAAACATATTGGCGTTTGTTTGCTGAATGATAAATGGTGCATATCGTTTGTTCATTCCGTCTTGTTGTACATCACATTTGTTTTTCGTTTTATTGTCAAAATTAATAGCTTTTGCTGAACTTAATGCCAGTCTTTGAAAATGCGCTGTTTTACCCTGTTTTGTATATGAGATAAACTACAAACACATATATACATATTTTTGAAGTTGAGTTTTCACACCACATTCAAAAATTATTAAAATCTAATAAAGTTAGATAATTATAAAAGCTATTATAATAATAAAATAAGAAATAAGAAAATTAAGAATTAGTAACATTACAATTAAATAAACAAAAATAGAAAATTACGGATGAGGGGGATGGTTCCAGTGTGGGTCCCAAGCGTATCCATAGATGCTATAAAATGCTTGGACCGGGTCATATGTAGTATATGGTGGTCGGTTCTCTAAAGTCCAAGGAGCAAATTTGGGCATAACGGTAGGAATGTATTCTCTACCTACGTATGTACAATGACTTATGATTTGGCTTTGATGATACTGCCAATCTTGAAATGCTTTTTGTCTAGCCATTTCATACTCGTGTCGAGCCATAAAAATTTGCATTTCCGTCATTGGATTACCCCCTCCCGGTTGACCTTGCTGTTGATCTCTCTCAACCTGTGGATGCCTGCCATCATAACGTGCTGCCGCGTTGTTTCGTTTCTATAAGACCTTAGCCCCATGATAAACACGCAAATCTATTCTATCGCGGGGTTCTGGTTCTACCATTAATAATCCCCCCCGACTTCTATCCACACCGAGATATTCAGCAATCAAAGTAATAAATATACCACCTCCTATTATGCTACCACGCCTCATACCCCTAACCATAGTCAATAAATAATAACCCACACAAAAAGGTATACTTACAGCGTTGTGTGGGTCTTGAATACACATGTGGTAAAACAAATCCTGTTCATTTACCTTTTCCTTATTCTTACCTCGTTGTGTAATCGAATTGGCTAAAAACCTATGGTTTACTCTTAATTCAGCTCTATCAATATCAAGATAAGAGTATAATCCCCCCTGGAATCTGCGATGGCTAGTCGTCCTACTCCATATGTCATTCGTATCAAAATTTTCATCCACCCTCCTACCATAAACTATTAACATCTGGCAATCATAAGATGCTAGCTCCTCGGGCGTATATATACCTAAAGCCCGAGCCATGTCTAGTAAGGACATATGGCGCATCTCCCCTCCTAATAAAAATCTAATAAAACTACGATCGGTTAAAGTATCTACCCGATCATTTATTTCAATAGTACACAATAACTCTATACACCATTCTCTATATACAGGTCTACGCATGTTGAATAAACGTACCCAACCATTAAAAGTAGAATTACCATACCTTTGAGTAAGTAATTCCCTGAATGGCTCGGCCAATTCCACTACCTCTAATGGTGCCCAATCTATAATTCTGGGTACCTCAACATTATTAGACACAAGGTTGTGCAGGTTCTTTTTATATTTTGGGTAGTCTATCCAATATCTATCAAATCTCAAATTCGAATGTAAATATGCCTCATGAATGTTTGAATATGAAACAATTGGGTGAGGCATATCTTGTCGGTAATGGTTATTAATTTCCTGTTGATTTGCATCTTCCGGAGGAGCATTGCGAGCCTGGGATGAAGATTCACTCCTTTCAGTCTGCAAAATATATCAAACACAATTTTTGTGCATCCAAATATGCATTAGTTTTAGCAAAATCATAAATATAAACAATTACAATGACATGTTTAATTCATATTAAACTCTATACACATTTTTAAAATATTAACAATTCTACATTTTTACAAATATACTTTTACAAAAATGTATACAAAGTTTCTTCGCATTTAACTTTTAAAACATGTCAAAAATAATCATTATAACAATTAAACAAGTTCCTCATGACATTCATATCAATTACATCAAGTTCATGCAATTTTGGTTCAAAAAGTCCACTTTAATCTTCATAAATCATGTTTAGGATCAAAGTTTTGATCATTTAGCAACCTAAACATGTTACACTACTCAATTTAGCATAAACTAACAACAAAATTCGGCCATAACCTGTTTATATCAAAAAGCCCTAATTTTGCTCAAGAACACAAACCCTGGATTACTCAAAAATTGAAGTTCAAAGCTTCTAATCATGTTAAATAGCATCAATCTAGGTTATAAAAGCATAATACACAAACAGTTGAAGCATTATTACACTAGAAAGCATCAAAATCGAATTATGTATGAAATTGTTCAAGAACACTAAAAGTTCGGATTAAATGGTGTTTAGGTATAGAAATTTACCTTTTTCCTTGAGTAATTCCTTGATAATAGTCTCCTCATTGTGATTTTAGCAACAAATTTGACGATTATTGGTGAAAAATTGCGAATTTGAGAGGTATTTGTGTGTTTTTTTCGTGAAAAATGAGTGAGGTGGTGAAGGGGACTGGTCTGTTCGACCAGTTAACCCTTCTGGGTTTTCTGACCTCCGCGAGTGCGGTGGTGGGGCCGTTTAAATCACCGCGATTCGCGGTGGTTTGCTTTTTATTTTTTTTATTTTTGTTTTACTATAAATATAAAATATAAATATAAATATAAATAAATATTTATATAAAACAATAAAATACTTATTTTTAAACTCAAAAATAAAAATACTTTTTAACTTTCTATATATTTTTAACAAACTCTTTTTGTATTTTTATATTTTTTATATTTTTTTTAAAAACTTATATTTTTACTTGAAAGACTTAATAAAAACTTTTACAAAATTATATTATTATTATTTTTTTTATATCATTAGCGTTGCGCTTTCGGCGTTTAAGTTCCCCGGCAGCGGTGCCAAAAATACTTGATGTGCTGCGAGGTGTATATGAAATAGCATTATTTTTACTAGGAAATACTATTAAATACGATATAATTTTATACAAGATATTTATTTATTTATAGAATGGATATACCTAAACCTTGCTACAATACTTATAGGCAGTGTACCTAATCGTACAGTAGTGTAGTTTTTAGTAAGTCCGGTTCGTTCCACAGGGAATCTTTTAAACAAAGCTTAACGCTATATTAGTTTTAATTTATAAAAATACAAATATATATAAGTAATATTATTATTATAAAAGGGGGTTTTTACCGTTTAATGACCGGTTTGTCGATTTTAAAACTTTAGTCGCAGTTAAAACCTAATGTAAAATATTAAATAAATAAAAGAATTAATTTAAAGTGTAAAATAAATAACGATAATGAAATTGCAATAAATAAAAGTGCGATGAAATAAAATTGCGATAATTAAAGAGTGCGAAAATTAAAAGTGCAATTAAATACAATGACAATAATTAAAAGTGCAATTAAATACAATAACAATAAATAAAAGTGCAATAATTAGAAGTGCAATTAAATATGAAAATAAAGGAATTATGCTTATTTAAACTTCTGTAATCATGATGTTTGACGTGTTGATTTTTAGTTTTATGCACATGGGTTAATTGTCCTTTGTCCTGGATTATTTAATATGTCCATCTGGTTTTTGTCTCTAACAGTCCATCAGTCATAAATATAAAGTGCGAGTGTTATACCCGAAGTCAAATATTCCAACTAATTGGGGACTTAAACTGTAACAAAGTTTTAATACTTTGTTTAATAATTACACCAGGTTATCGACTGTGTGTAACCCAAGGTTTTAATACTTTGTTATCAATTATGCCAAGTGTCCTTGTACATAATTTCACCCCTGTTTTAATAATTCCATAGACTATTAATCTATTCCCGTGTCCGGTTAAATGAACGATTATTCGTACATATAAATATCCCGCCCATCGTGTCCGATAGAGTGTATATGGTTATTTATAGGTACGTCCAATTGTAAATCTTTATATTAAAATTAACAAACTATCATTTAGTTAAACAAATATAAAGCCCATTAATAGCTCATCGTCTAATTTCCACAAGTGTCGTTCTTTTGTCCAAACCCCAATTATGGTACAAAGTCCAATTACCCAATTTTAGTATTTTTAGCCCAACATCATGATTACTTCGGTATTAAATAAGCATAATAATAACTTAGCTACGATACATTAAATTAAAAAGGTTGAACATAACTTACAATGATTAAAAATAGCGTAGCGTTACAAGGACAGAATTTCAACTTACACCCTTACAATATTCGCTAACATACCCTTATTATTAGGATTTAAAATTAAAATTAAAATTAAAATTAAAATATATATATATATATATATATATATATATATATATATATATATATATATATATATATATATATATATATATTACGTATGATGAATGAGAAAAAGATGTGTAAAATTCGGCAGAATGCTCGGCCTTTTAAAGGTGGATTTCTGACTTTTTGGGCTCCGCGAGTGCGGCCTTTTTGGTCTTCAAAGCTCCGCGAGTGCGGAGCTGTGGATTCCAGCTCACACAAGTTTGGCTCCTAGCTTGCCGACGGATTATATAATATAATATAATATATATATATATATTAATTTTTAGAATTAATTATATATTATATTATATTCATGTGCATAGTTGACTTGTAATTTTTAGACCGTTGCGTCGAGCGTTGAGAGATGACTCTGGTCCCGGTTCCGGATTTTCGAACGTCCAAGCGTACAATTTAATATCTTGTATTTTGTGTTTCGAATCTTGTACTCTTGTAATTTTGAGATGTTTCTCATCAATAATTGGAACCACTTTGATTGTATTTTGTACTTTTGAGCTTTTTGGTCATTTGCGTCTTCAATTCGTCGAATCTGTCTTTTGTCTTCACCTTTTATTATTTAAACGAATATTACTTGTAAATAGGACAACTGCAACTAAAAGCTTGTCTTTCTTGAGGAATAATGCTATGAAATATATGTTCGTTTTTAGCATTATCAATTCACGAACCTATAACAATAATAACGATTCAGATAATAATACGACATATGAATAAAATAAAGCAAGTTCATAGAATACTTATATAATAATTTTAAACATTTTATGTTAATAGTCCATTGTTAGTAGTCCTTTGTTAGTAGTCCAAAATAGTCCGAAAAGTCCAACAGTCCAATAATCGGTATATATATATATATATATATATATATATATATATATATATATATATATATATATATATAAAATCTTAGAATTACCCCACGACGTATTGTATACGTATTATATTTGCATCAACCCAGATACGTATTGTATACGTATTGTCTTAGAATTAACTAAGACATATTGTGTACGTATTGTCTTAGGATTTATCAAAACGTATTGTATACTTATTGTGTTAGGACGTACCGAGAATATTATTATACATATATACAATCACAGAATTAACCAAGATTATAATATTTTGTTATACTACTGATAACATGTCCAAATATATATAGGATATAGGAAAAGTTAACAAGGATATGGTTAATATAGTTTTTATAATATAAATTTCGTCCATACAACGTTAATTTTAGCAGATTTTGTTTTGCTCGCCAAATATTCATTACAACTCCATTTAAAGTGAATCAAATTGCTATGGATTCATTAAGAAGTAAATTTTACAAAACTAATTCTAAAATTTCATCCCAAGTAGTAGTTTTTAGAACTTTACCCTCTTTTTGTGTCGGTGGACAGATTTGGAAAAATCCTAGCATCCACCCAATATATGATTTTTGATAAAATACTTCCACTTTGTCTAAAATCATGAAAAAAATAATGGAAGTCTTATTTACATATATTAACATATTTCCAAAGTCTTAGCCACGAACTCAATATCTAAGATAGGTTTTTAATTCCCAACCCAAAACAGCCCGCTTTTTACCGAATGGAGATTAAAGAATATATGTTAAGTTTCAAGGTGTTCTTCATATGTACAAGTTATAAGTTCTTTTATTAACTTAATATAACATCATAATACATATAAATAAGTGTTATTAGATTTAAGTTAGAAAGATTAGATTAGTTTTTCAAAGAAGCTTGGTGTTCACCAAAATAAGTTCTAGTTTTTACAAGTTTTATAAGTATAATAAGATAGCAACTATACAAGGAATTGAACAAGGATTTTGAGAAGTATTTTACCTTGATTATGAAAAGGAAAGTTGCTGAGATTAAAGTATGATATGAGAGCATTCAAGTGTGTGTTTTTAGTTTAAGAAAATGTGGAGTAAAAATGAGTTAAAATGGTCCTTATTTATAAGTTTATAATTTTGGCTTTTAGGAAAAATATCTAAGATAAGTTAAATTGTATTAAGTCATGCATGACATATTAAATTGATTAGGTCATGGATGACGTATTACACAAATAATTGCAGATTTTTATTGGTATATACCAATAGTAAATACTTCTAGAAGCTGTGTATAATATGGGTAAAAATACAGTATGAATGCGAGTAGAATCCTTTGAGGAAATTGAACGAAAATACGAGTATAGCTATCCTTTATATGTATTGGTATATTATAAAGTGTATTCAATACTTGTAAGGATGTATTTACACTCGTAATACATTATATGTAAATACATTTTAACATAAGTTAATTACGTCGTTTAAATAGTAATATATATATTGTTTGAAAACTCTTTAAATTAGTAGTATGAAAATATATATATATAATACTTTGTTAATATACTTAATGAGATATTTAATTATCATATTTTCAAGTTAAATATATATAAATCCATATATATACACAATAATTAAACAATTAAATCAATTATGACGTTCGTGAATCGTCGGAATAAAAGGGTGACCAAAAGCTTGTGCAAATCTCTTTTTGGAGGTTCAAGATTTATTAAAATTCATTGCTTATCAAGTCAGAATTATATAAAGATTAAGTTTAAATTTGGTCGGAAATTTCCGGGTCGTCACAGTACGTATATATAGATATGCATAAAACAGTTATATATATTATATATATATATATATATATACTAATAAAAAGCAGTATTTTCATTTTATTAATTAATAAGATAATTACATGTATGTATATATATATATATATATATATATATATATATATATATATATATATATATATATATATATATATATATAAAAGAATTCAAATCCGTTTTGCATCTCAATCAGGCTGTAGAAATTTTTGTTTTTGGTCTCCAATCTGTTACGCATCAAGATCAATCGTACGAATCTTTATTCAATGACATCCTACCTTTATTTTTTTATTTATTTTTCTTCTAATTTAATTGATTCTGTCGATACTCTTTTGGCTATAAAACAAACAAAACCTCTATGATATTGATTCAATCATTCGTTACAATATTACCATTATCAATTATAAGCCCTGTTATCTTGTACCCGATTAAATTGAACCAAAATTTTAAGAAAACGAACTCAAGTTCTCTGTTCTTCATCCTTTTCAGCAAAAATTCGAACTCGAATCCCATTTTAAAATCTATAAATGCAAAAATGTTTGAAATCTTTCACTTAAACTTTCTGTAAATTTTCAAATGCTAATTTTTCATATCGTGAACGAATTTTGAGGTCAAAGTTATATTTTCAAAAAGTCAACCCTGTGTTCATCATAAAATTTGAGTTTAATACAACGTTTTGGATTCAATTGAGGTTACAGAAAGATTATAGATGTGATTTAGAATCTTTTTCATGTAGAAAGTATAAGCTAAAATGTTCAAAATTTTTAATTTGATTTATGTGTTCTTCGTGTTAAAAAAAAACTGTTTCAGCTTGTTTTATTTTTATTTTTCTTTCTGTTTTATTTGATTTAACCAACCTTTAATTGTTTCTGTAACATTTATAAATCCCTAAAATTAAATGAGAAACTTGTTATTACTTGGTCTTGATCTCTGGTCGATTTGATGTTAAAAAAGAGGAAGGAGAAGAGATATAGGAAAACGGGTTTTAGGTATTTAGATGGGATCAATATCAGAAAAATAGAAATTGGTCCACAGGTTGAACATGTTTGAGTGTAAACGAGAGGTCTCGGGTTCGAGTCCCGTCTTGGGCAATTCTTTTTAGAGGAAGTTTTAAGGGGTATACTCTTTTAATTTTATCTCCATTAATATTATTATTATTGTTATTATGCTCATTATTATTATAATTATTATTATTATTGTTAGTATTATAATTTTTACTATCACCATTATCATGCTTAGATTTATAAATACTAAGACATAACTATTATTATTATTTTTATAAGTATTATTAATATTGTTGTTAATTTTATCATTTAAGTATTATTAATATTATTACTAGGAAAATAATAACATTTATTAGTAACTTCATTAATATCAATGCTAGTATCACTTTATTAGTATTATTATTAGCATAAGTATTATTATTATTATTAACATTATTATTAATATGATTATCAATACTAGTACTGTTATTATTAGAGATTATTATAATTACTAAAAGTATCATTACTTTAAATCTACAATTTTTATTAAAACTATTATTGTTGCTATTATTATTATTATTATTATTATTATCATGATTAGTATTAAAATTATTATTACTATTAATATACTTATTCGAATATTATTATAACTATTATTTTGCAAACACAGATTATATTTAAAATACATAATTTAAAAACTATTAATACTTTCATTTATCTAAAATATACAAAATGAATACATAATAAAATATATAAGATATTGAGATAAAAATTACTAATAAAATATATATATATATATATATATATATATATATATATATATATATATATATATATATATATATATATATATATATATATATATATATATATATATATATATATATATATAATTGTTCGATTTCGATTATACGTTTTAATATATATACAAATGTTATAGGTTCGTGAATCTGAGGCCAAACCTACAATTGTTCAATGTCGTCATATATATTTTTACTACAAAATACAGTATTGTGAGTTCATTTGCTCCCTTTTACTCTTTACATTTTTGGGACTGAGAATACATGCGTTGTTTTTATAACTGTTTTATTAAATGCTTTTGAGATATATTTTTAAACTGAGAATACTTGAACTGTTTTTATAAATGTTTGATGAAATAGACACAAGTACTTAAAAACATTCTACGATTGAGTTACGAGTACACTGGATATCACCCCTTTATAGTCCGGTAATCTAAGAATTAGGGAACGGAGCCCCTAATTAACGCGAATCCTAAAGATAGAACTATGGGCACTCACAAGCCCAGTCAGAGAATTTGAACTGCTTTAGTACTTCGAAATAGGTATACAACCGCCAGCTTAAAAAGATATGATCTGTTTGTGAGGTGTACATAACCATCATATTTAAAAGAGTGGCCTGTTTGTATGCTTTTGCATGACCGTGCGGAATGCCAGTGTGCGGGGGATATTCTATATGCATCTTGTTAAGGTCGATTACCAGGTGTTTATATATCGTATGAATGATTTTACAGCAGTGAGCAGACCTGCACAGATTGTTTTCGAATTATGAGTATCTTGTGGTCTATTATATTATTGGAAATGATTGTTTATGATAAACTAATGAACACACCAACCTTTTGATTGACACTTTAAAGCATGTTTATTCTCAGGTATGAAAGAAATCTTCCGCTGTGCATTTGCTCATATTAGAGATATTACTTGGAGTCATTCATGACATATTTCAAAAGACGTTGCATTCGAGTCGTCAAGTTCATCGAGATTATTACTAAGTCAATTATAGTTGGATATATTATGAAATGGTATACATGCCGTCAACTTTCGATGTAAAGAAAGTTTGTCTTTTAAAAACGAATGCAATGTTTATAAAATGTATTATATAGAGGTCAACTACCTCGCGATGTAACCAAATGTAATGTATTCATCCAGATGGATTGGGACGGGTCGTTATAGGTGGTATCAGAGCGATGGTCTTAGCGAACCAGGTCTGCATTAGTATGTCTAACTGATAGTCATTAGGATGCATTAGTGACTCTGGACTTCGACCGTGTCTGCATGTCATGAAATAACCCGTCCTAATCCATAAGGATGAATACAATAACATATTGTTACATTGCAAGGTATTTGACCTCTATATGATACCTTTACAAACATTGCATTCATTTTCTAAAAGACAAACTTTCATTTCATCGAAAGTTGACACGCATGCGTACCATTTCATAATATCCAACTATAAATGACCTAATCTGTCATTTACTTAGTAATAATCTTTATTGAACTCAACGACTTGAATGCAACGTCTTTTGAAATATTCCATGAATGACTCCAAGTAATATCTTTAAAATGAGCAAATGTACAGCGAAAGATTTCTTTCAAACCTGAGAATAAAAATGCTTTCAAGTGTCAACCAAAAAGTTGGTGAGTTCATTAGTTTATCATAATCATTCATTTCCATTATTTTAATAAACCACAAGATTTTTGTTTAACATAATTCCCATAGCAGAATCCTCTCGTCTGCATAAAGGTAAAATCATTTCTAATAATATAATAGACCATAAGATTTTCGTTTTTCATAAACATAATCCTCAAGCAGAATCCTCTCGTCTGCATTAAGGAAAAATCATTCATATGGATTGAACACCTGGTAACCAACATTAACATAATGCATATAGAATATCCCCAAAACAGAATCCTCTCGTCTGTATAACAGAATCCTCTCGTCTGTATAAAAATTGAAGTACTAAAGCATCCGTACCTCTGATGGGGTTTTTAGGCCCATAGATCTATCTTTAGGATTCGCGTCAATTAGGGGTACCGTTCCCTAATTCTTAGGTTACCAAGCTAAAAAGGGGTGATATTCGATTTTGATAATCCAACCATAGAATGTAGTTTGAGTACTTGTGTCTATTTGGTCAAACATTTATAAAAAACAGCGCATGTATTCTCAGTCCCAAAAATATATATTGCAAAAGCATTTAAAAAGGGAGCAAATGAAACTCACAATATTGTATTTCTTAGTAAAAATACATATGACGGCATTGAACAAGTGCAAGGTTGGCCTCGGATTCACGAACCTATATTAAGTATATATATTTCTATATTGGTCAATATCTGTCTAACAAATTCAGGTCAAGTCGTAGTGTATCACAATCCTAATGCTCGAGATTATCATGCAAAAGTCAACAAAAATCAATTTGACCCAAAATGACTTCCAAAATCCATACATAATTATTATATAACTTAAATATCGTCATTTTTATATATATTTAATATTTTTAAAAGTCATTTGTTAATAAAATTTATATTTAAAACTTATATATGATAAAAATATACTTTTATATATCTTAAGTAAATAAATTTATAGAGTTCATTTAATATCATAAAAATAATATGATAGGTATTATTAATGTAATTATTTTACACGTAGAAAAATATCTTTGTTTCACATATTTATTTGATAAAATAATATCGTTAATAATAATAGTAAGTAAACATTGTATTATTTTGTAATAATAATTATAATTATTCTAATAATAATAATAATAATATTTTTATTTACGAAAAATGGTATTATGATAAAATGATAATTCTTATTAATAATAATAATGTAATTTTATATTAACAATGATATTCCTATTAAGAATAATAATTTTTGTAAAAATGATAGTTTTAATATTAATAATACTTTTAATAATAATGGTGATAAAAATAATGAAAAAAGATAATTTTATCTAAATCAATATCTTACGATATTTTAAATTTCATCATGATATCCATACTCATTATTTCCTAATCGATTCTTTTAATAGCTTTTAATCGTCTTTTATATCGCGTTCATATTAATGATAATAATAGTAATCATAATAATTAGGTGTTATTAATACTAATAATAATAAATATTATGATAATATTAATGATAATACTAATAACTATTTTAATGATATTAATAATAATAATCCTAGTTATAACTTTAACGATAGTAATAAATAAAAAAAAATAACAATTTTTAATGATAATACCTTTTACTGATAATAATAATAATAATACTAATAATAATAATAATAATAATAATAATAATAATAATAATAATAATAATAATAATAATAATAATAATAATAATAATAATAATAATAATAATAATAATAATTAGATAAAATTATAACGACGATAATAATAATCATAATACAAAAATTCAATTGACTATAACTTCTAATCCGTTCATCGAAACCATTCGATATCTAAATGAAAAGTTCTTAATTTTTCGCTAGCTTTCCAACGACATGCATATCTTATACCTTATCTCAACCGCATATGTAACTAATTCAGGATTCAACATAACCTATCTAACGACAATGTCAAAAATACAAGCATGCATAATCTTATATACTCGAGCACTAGTCAGGGATACACTATTAATATATAAAAGTTAAGTTATGAGTGCTCACGTATCAATATTGAGATTCAATATTGCAGGAAATGTACGTAGACGTAACGGAGATGATAAACACTAGATCAACCTCATGAGCATACACCCGAACATTACCCATCACCTCCATAGCTATAACCCATAATTTCTTTAGCCCTATCCCACTCGAAAAACCCATTTGAAATAATTCGCTCATGACCTCGTCGTAGTATTTTATGTATAATAATACTAATAATATTAACACTAAAACTACTAATAATAATATAATTAATAATATTAATATTAATAATAAAAATAATTATAATTTATACATATGGTGAGAAATGCGAGAGATAGATAAATAGATAGAATGAAAATGAATTCAGAAAACTAAATCGTTCGACTTTTAAAGAGATATATCCTCACCTACCCCCTCATGCACTCGCATGAGTATGTGAGAGGGATCTCATGCGAGTGCATGAGTCCTAATTACAATTCACATATGCAAAATTATGACTACCGACACCTTTATAAATAATATTTAATATATAATATATTTAATCTTTAGAATTAATTAAATATTATATTATATTCTCGTACATAGTTGATTTGTAATT
Source organism: Rutidosis leptorrhynchoides (assembly GCF_046630445.1). Classification (NCBI taxonomy): domain Eukaryota; kingdom Viridiplantae; phylum Streptophyta; class Magnoliopsida; order Asterales; family Asteraceae; genus Rutidosis; species Rutidosis leptorrhynchoides. The sequence continues at coordinate 98,768,325 of NC_092335.1, forward strand.
TTAGCACCAATGAATAGTACATTGACGCTCGACTTACGTGCCAGTTCCGGTTTTTCGAACACCCTTTCGTACGCTGAGAAAACTAGCACTTTATGTTTCGTGACTCGTACCTTTAACAATAATTAGACTTTATCAATGAAAATCAATTCCACTCAAAGTGTAACTTATTCATTTGAGTGTTTTGGTCATTTGCTTCTATAAATCAATGTTTCGTTATTTTGTCAAAATGTATTATTTTAAATCGAAACGTTTTATGAGTATATATATATATATATATATATATATATATATATATATATATATATATATATATATATATATCTTTTCATTTAGAATTATAAATTTATACATAATATATATGTTTGAAATATTTATCTAATAAAAAGATTTTTAGTTTTTCCAAAATAATTATATTTTAAAGATTATTATATATAATCATTTACATAATAGAATTTACTATGTCGTATTACGTTTACGTTCTTAAAACGCTATATATATATATATATATATATATATATATATATATATATATATATATATATATATATATATATATATATATATATATATATATATATAAAGCTTAAATTCTTCTAATTCTATAAAATCAATTTATCCTTATAAAATAATAGATTATAATAATAATAATAATAATAATAATAATTCAGTTTTTTTTTTTTTTTTTTTTTTTTGAAATCGTTTACTCACATTTGAAAATAGGTCAGTTGAATATTATGAAATTCAATTCTCCACTAACTTTTGTCTAACGTTCGTCAATTGACACATTTGTTCTTACATGTAAATCACTTTATCAAATATTCCGAATACCTCTAAAAGGAAAGGTTTCTTAAATCAAAGTGGACCTCTTACAGAGATTCATAATCGTACAATAAATATGATAAATCAATCATTTGATATTATTTTCTAATTTCATTGATAACCATATTAAATATATTTTGAAACAAATACGTTCATGTAAAGTATTATACATCTAATACTTTGTTAATGTTTTCAAGTTATAATATATATACACATATACATATATAATCATAACTGTTCATATAATGGTTCGTGAATCGTTGGAAATTGGTCGAGGTTAAATGAATGTATGAACACAGTTTAAGATTTTTGAAATTCAACTTAACAAACTTTGCTTATCGTGTCAGAATAATATAAAGATAAAGTTTAAATTTGGTCGGTAATTTCCGGGTTGTCACAGTACCTACACGTTAAAGAAATTTCGTCCCGAAATTTGATTGATTTTGTCATGGCTAACAGTAAGAATGTTATTATGACAAATATGAGTTGATAAAGAGAGTTTTATCATCATTGGGTAATATGGATAAAATTATTTGATTTTGTGAAAAGTACGAATGAAGCTATCACAAGGGAGTGAAATGAGTAGGTGTAGATTCGTCATAATTGTTGACGTAGATAGGATTGATTTTCAAGTTCAAGAGATTTTAGAGAAAATCTTCGTAATAAGATTTGATTCTTCGCTAATCAAGGGAATTAGGATCCGCTTTAAATGCGATCATCCGTTTTGATTGCTCTGTCGGATATTTCACTATAAATCCACCTCTTTCGTTTCTTTACAACTCACACCTTCTATTCTTTCTCCCTTAACTCATATTTTAAGTATTTGTCAATATGCTCCATCCAGTACTGATTCTCTATATACTCCTTACTTTTATATCTGTTGTTCTTCTTTTTCATCTGCCGCCGAAGGAATCTATTTACCTCTACTATACTCTTGATTTTATAGTGTTTTTAGTTCTCCCGTACCTTTATATTGCCATATGCATCAATATATATGGTTTATAATTTCTGATTTGTCGTTGGGCTTTATATCTTCCCTTATATTTCAAATTCTCTGCTTCTGTCTTCTATAATCATTGTCATCCATAGTTAATGCTCTCTTTTATTTGCTGCGATTTATATCTCAATTTCTATTTCGGAGTTTTGTCCTTTCGTTTCTTCTTCTTGCGATTAAGCACCGCTTGTAATGGTCCAGAATTCGCAGATATGAATTTCGGAATAAACATTGTTAATGTTCTAGGAAGGAAATTGTAATGACACGATCTTGACTTGTCAAATTACCAGAATACCTAGGAAAAGGCCGAATCATCAAGAAAATATTTTCTTGATATTCTTAGAGGTTAAATAGAATACAAGAGTCGTGTAACATGGCACATGATGACGTTAGAATCTGTGAATCATCACGTTCCATTTAGAAACTCAGCATTACCTAATGTAATATAATCACGTTGATCAAGTGTCATTATATTATAATAACTCATGCTTCAGTTCCCAACACTACTTCAAAAACATTCATATTTTAAACTCGAATGTTTCAGAATTTAGAAACTAAAATAGTTTCTTTTATTATGTAATACAGATAGCGCGAAGAGGTAAATAATTTCAGATAAGAATAATTATGAAAATATCTTCAGAAATATGGAGGATATTTATAATGAAAGACACGATGATATCTTAGAATTTCTAATATCAGAGGATGATGAAGAATATTGTCCACAGGGGTTTAGAGTCAGGAGCAAGGTATTCGTTAATGACTTCAGCACGTACTGAATCATTTGGATCCTTTGAAGTCAGGTTCAGTCTTTGTGATTTGTCCACAGCCTCCTTCATACTTTGCTCAATCTGGTTTCCAGTTCCAAGACTTCTCTTTGTCTGTGCTTTGCCAACACATATATTCATTATCATCAAAATTTTACTGTTAAAGTCGTTTATAGTTTTTGCTGCTTCATCAGCATTTTTCCATTTTCGGAGAACCAATTCGTAGTTCGGAGTATTTTTCAGAAACTTCACATTCAAATTAAGTCCAGAAGATAGACGTTACATATACACATATAACTGTTGGTGTAGACATGCTGCGAGATTTCAAAATACTGATTGTTAATTTCTGATGATTCGTATGGCAAATTCTCATTACAATATGCGAATGAGTAAATGATGGGGTTTCGGTAAATATAATAATTCTTCGGAAGGTCAAAGATCAGTGAAGTTGTGAATAAGTTTATTGCTAATGTGGTGGAACATGAAAGGTTCTCTGGTAAAAAAAGGATAATCATATATATCAAGATTATGATAAGGCTACTCCGAATGAAAAATCGAAGTTGTCTTGTTGGAGCTGTGATAGAATTTGCTACTTTGAAAAGGAATTGCAAAGTTATTTTTTGCTAATAAATGCCAAAGGATCTGACACAGATTTGTGTTGAATTATGACTTTGGTTTCGAGAGCTTTTTAAGTACATAACTATGGGTATTATGTGGTTGGATCATCATCTCGATTGCTCATTATTTGAAGTGTCTTCAGAAATTTTCGAAGGGTTTGAACACAGATTGTAATCGTTAATATACATTTGATGTTCTAACACAGTTTTGAAGTCAAAGTATAGCTTTGAAAGATGTAGGAATCTAAAAGTGATGGTACCGGTTATATCTCGAATTGAATTCTGAGGTTTCATAATCAGAATATGTAATTGGGTTTGAATGAGTATGGTTGTTTTGATTTCTATAAAAGAATGTATATTATTGTGAAAGTAGGAAGTATAGTTGATAATTTGCTTAAACAGATTCGAAGAATGTAGCATATTAATTGTGAATATATATATATATATATATATATATATATATATATATATATATATATATATATATATATATATATATATATATATATATATATATATATCTCGGGTATTACCTACCCGTTAAAAAATTTCACAATTAATATTTTGTACAAAAATTTTTTTTATTACAGTCTTTATGAAAATATATATGTATATATTCTCTTCAGATGTAACATAGATTTTAATGAGTTAATACTAAATAAAACTCATTCGATTTACGGTTGAAACTAGAATTGAATAATCCCTTGAAGGCTTTAGAGATTACATAAGTATTTCTTCAATAATATTGAAATTATGAATCAATACTTCGTTATTTGTTGAGGCGTGATGTAACACCCCGTTTTTCTAAACATGACGCTCGGGGCATCATTTGAAGTCCAAGAATGATTAATTAATGTTTTGGATGTAATTAGTTGACCACATTGGACCTTGGGATGTTTTAAAAGTGAAATTGGAGAAAATCAGGTAAACTGTCGAGTTCGGGTGTGTTTTGTCGCGTTCTGGTCTGTCGTGATCCGTGACAAACATGACCAAAATGAGACAACTTCTGATACATGGTTTCTGTCTTTCTGTCGCGTTTGAGTATTGTTTGTAGCATCCTGGTGTCGCGAAACGCGACAAAGTGTCGTGAAACGCGACAAATGTCGCTGTAATGTCATTTTTGACCCATTTTAATGGAATCTTTTGAGGGTGTTTTGGTAAATTCACATGTGGACGAGTTTTATACCCCAAATCAGTTCCAATGCTTATCTTATCTCCATTTTCACATCCAAACACTCTCATCTTCAAAGTTTAGAGAGAGAGGGAGATTTAAGAGAGAGATTTGGAGTTTTGATGATAAAGAAGCTTGAATCGATCAAAGGTGCGAGTTATAAAGTTGTTCCTATCGTTCTCGGCTACGTTTTGATTGTTATGGTAAATTCTAAATCCGAATTTCATTGTTTGATTTGAGATTTCATGTTAGGGTTTTGAGTTTGTTATTTGTAAAACCCATTTAGATGATGAAGAGGGTTTATGGAAACTCACTATTTTGATATTTTGCGGATTTTGGGTTGGTTAATGATTTAAGCATGTTTAAGGTTTGTAAGTAGGGTATAATCACTAGTATTAGTGATTTTAGGAGTGTTGGAACTTGTAAGACCCATTTGGGGGTAAAATGGGTGAATTTGGGTTATGTTGAGATAAGGAAACCCTAATAGCTATGATCTAGGGTTTGGCCATGTGAATTGAAGTTGTAAGTGTTAAATTGTGTTGATTAGTCACTACTACACTTGTAAATGATGGAAGAATTGTAAATGGGTCATGTTTGGCTAAAATGGTATGTATAAGTGTTGAAATGGGTCAAATGAGTTAAGGTTGACCTAATTGGGTGAAATGGGTATGAAATACCTTAAGTTTGTGTTAATTGGTGTTAGTAGACTTACATCACTAGTTTTAGTAATTAAAGATGAGTCTTGGCCATTTATGGGTGGTTTTGGGTGTAAGTGAGTTATTTAATGCTTTTGGGTCATTAAATGCTCGAGAGTGAGTATTGTGCTTAATTCCACAAGTTGTGTATTGAATGTGTACTTATGTATTAGGTACCTTGCTCGAAGCATACAGAAGTGCTAAATCACCACCGACGTGATAAGGTGAGTGGAATAATTATATATGTATGTATATGATTTATTTGCTTGTGGGGTATGGATTTAAAGTTCGTTGTTGACGATGCCATACCATTATTGTTTGTTGGATGAGGGTTTAAAGTTCGTTGTTGACGATACCTTATGTATGGAATTAAAGTTCGATGTTGACGATGCCATACGACTATTATAGTGACGTTCGATGAGGGTTTAAAGTTCGTTGTTGACGATACCTCATATGTGGGTTTTAAGTTCGATGTTGACGATACCACATTAATTAGGACGGATGGGATTTAAGTTCAATGTTGACGATACCATTCGCAGAGCTAGCCTTGAAACTTGAATAGTAATGGATGTTGTGAACATCAATGTTTATGTGTTATAGTGTAGCATATTGTTTTATTCGCGTTATATGCTATTGTTGTGCTAGCTAGCGTATTGAAGATTTTAGCGTTATACTTGCGACGGTATGCTAATTAAAATGCTAGCTTGTATTCATTGATATGCGGAATTTTATGCGTGGTTGCATAAGTGGGTGCAAGTAGGTAAATTGTATATGTATATATATAATTATTGCATTCACTAACCTTTATGCTTACCCCTCTCGTTGTTTACCTTTTACAGGTATCGTGTATTGAAGCTAACTAGTTGTTAGACTAGATGCTTAGGAGCGCTTGGGCTCAATGGGGTAGCTTTTGGAGTTTTGGATGCGGATTGGGGATTTGGTAGTCCCCGGGATTATGCTGTTGGTATCGGGTTGGGTTATTGTGTACTAACCCGTATTTCTTGTGTTCGGGTCATTATTACAAATGATTTTGTAAATTGTAATTTGTGTACCAAGGGTCATGATAAATTGTTAAACGTATCATTACGATGTTATGTTTTGATTAAAACAGAGTTGAAAATGTATTGTATTAATGAGATCTAACTTATAAAAAAAAGTGCTCCGTTTTTGGTTAAACGGATTGGGGTTGTTACAAGTGGTATCAGAGCATGGTCTAAGGGAATTAGGTGACCTTGGAATAGGTGCCTAGTCTTAGACTTATTGACAGTGGTGCGTTAATTGCGGGACTTGTAGGATTACGGGTCGAATTGAGATTTGTTAGTGCCTTAGATTAGGTGACTAACTAGGACTTGTGTTTGTCCAATGTGGAATTTTGTGGGGCCTTATTTCGTGCATAAATTAGTGCCTTAGATTGCTAGTGCCTAATGTAAATAGGCGAACTTGGACGTTGTTTTAGTAATAGTCACCTAGGTTGTAGGTCGACTTGTGTTGCGGTGTACTTGTGTATATTTATTATTATATTATATATATGTGTATATATATACATGTATCTAATTGTGCGGTGTCCTAGGGACGAAACTATTGGAGAGATTCTAGTAATTGGCGATTTTGAGTGATCAAGTTCGCGGTAAGGACTTTGGTCATTCGGGTACTAGGAGTTATCGCGTGTTATCTTGTGTGAATTTTGCGTCAGTCCAGGTAAAGTACTTTGCGTGACCATGTGAAAATGGTAAGGTACGCATTTATAATAGTGATTGATCACCATTATTACGAAAGTGTATCTTGACACCAAGCATGACATGACAAGTACCGAACGGAGGAAACGTGGCATGGTTGGGGTAGAACGGGACGAATTAGGAATCTTTTATTGGTTCCTAGGATATAGTGGTCTCGAGTGATGTGCTTGTTGTCACATCGAGTTCTTTGCGAGTCGGGAAGTGTTACTGTGGATTCGTTTAGTTAAGTGAGTGAGCCAACTCACGAGTTTGGTGCATGCTTAGTCACACTAAGTAGTGGGTGCATTTTGAGATTTGTCATTCGTTGAAGTTACGCATCATAACTACGATGACCGATTTACGTGTGCGTGTGTGCGACAAGGACTTGAATTCCGTAATGGAATGCGACAAGTCTAATGATTGTGGTTTGAGTTACACTCGGTAGAGTGTGTGCTTAGAGAATCGTGTTAGGATTCTTGTTGTGGGTCGCCTTGGAATTAGCGAATCGGGAAGTCTTTGGGTCATTAAGCTCATGGGAGTAGGATCCGTATGACGACGGTTGCGTTAGTGTGTTGTGGATTATAGGGTAACATTCCTAATGGAACATCCCTTGTAGTAGTGGTTTTATCGAGGTATGGAAGGATGTAAGACTTGGTGTTTCCAAGCATCTCCTTAGTGTTGGATGAAAGGTTTCGTTAGGCTATATCGTTTTGGTCTTGTGGAAATTGTGGGTAGCGTGTGATCGCTAGAAACTTTCGATAAGACAATAAACTGTAAGATTTTTCGGGTATGTATGGCTTCGGGCCATTATTGTGGAGAGATGGGCGACATCGGGTGTATGGAACCTAAAGATCGAGTTTCTAAAATTCGGTAGATTGTGGTGGGAGTCTACATGACACTGCGTCAGGTGCCTCTTTATACCTGCTAGTGTAATGCCCAACTCCAGTAGTGGTGTGATCACTTTGTGCTTAGGGAGCCCGTGAGATACCCTTAGAAGCAGCGGAGATTACAATAGTGATCGACGAGTGATTGTAATTCGACGGTTATGAAAGTCGAGGTTTAAGAGCTTTTCGGTAAATACTTCTTGGGAAGTGACGGATGAGCGAATCTTGTTGCCTTTAAGTGTTAGACGAGTAAAGATGACCGGTGAGCCAGTGACGAACTTAAGGGTCGGTTAGACCGAAGGTTATGAGGAAGTGTTGGTATTGCGGTCGATGAAATTATCGTGTCGGATTGGTCACTCTTCTCCATGAGAGTGAGCGATTGTTGGTAAAGGTTCGTTGAGTGGAAGGTCGGGTGATCTCGACCAAGATGCACGACTGATTTATCGGGGTGACATATGCTTAGGCATAGAGACGTATGTGGGACTTTGGTGGAGTTCGCTTTGCGAACCATTAAGGCAGTCGATTGTGACTTGTGGTATGAAGGTGCGAAGTCGTCGCGTGTACGACATCCCTGGTAATTTTGTACGACGGCTCTGAGAGCCTAAAGTGAATTTGAAGTGATTCGGTGTTTATGATCAGTGATGAGAATGATCATGTGTGTTGTGGAATGGTAATTCTGCGGGATGTTATCATCTTTACGGTAAGAATGTGGAGCTAAATCCTAAGTGGGGGAGTTTTACTGCTGCCCGAGGGGGCTCCGGTGGTGTTATGTATAGTGAAGTGTCAGAGTGTACCGTGCTAAGCCTCAATAGGTATTCAGAGTTCCTAACAAGGAAGAGTGACGAGTTGTTGATGTTGACTCGAGATCGTGCATTACGATTGTGAGTTACATTTCCGGAATGTTATGTGTGAAGATTGTGATGATGAGATCGAAGGAAGTGTAAGTCTTCTTGTGTAAGGTGGTCGTGTAGTACCAGAGTGCGGTATGAGACCAAATGTGAAGTTTTAGATCTCGGAGTGAGAGAATGTAACTGTCATTTCGGGTGCTCTCGTGATGTAATTTTGGGTTGGTGTGAAACCCGGATAGTACTGTTGAGTAGGTACGGGTTCGATTTGGGGATGTATATTGTATTTTCCCTTTCAGGAAATGTGGTCGTGAAAATTGTCAGTGGATTATTCCACTTTATGAATGATTGTGAGGCGGGGAGTGTCGGCTCCGATTGTCTCACATCGAGGTACGTGGATGTTGTTTGTTTGTAAGAGTGTGTTCCCTAGTGATGTGACCTGTTGGTTTCATGGAAATGTCAAGGCCATCCTTAATGGACGGTCTAGGTAGGAAGATTCACCCGACGTTGGTGAATATTTTGTGGATCGTGTGGCAAATTGCGAATTTGTTGTGATGATAATTCGCTGTTGACGGGATTCAAGTATATGAATAGTCTCCATGCTGGTACTAGGAAGCCGTCTTGTGTGGTTGTGTTGTAGGGTTTGGAGGAAAAACCTTGTGTCCTTAGTGTGATTATGTGGTGATACCGAAATTCATTCGTTGAAGGAATGACCCGGTGGTAGAGACGAGGAAGTGGGTTCTTGATTAGGAGGACATTCGCGGTTGACCGGTCGAGTGATGTGTTTATGAACCAATGAAGTACGGAGTTTAATGAGGTATAAATCCTTCTCGGTTTGGAGTAATGTAAGACTTGGTTCACGGCGTAGTGGATCTAGTATATCGCGTTGGGCGATATAGTTATGGATGTAGCTTGTTGCGAGATTTAGTCGAGAGAACTTGAAGGGTTAATGGAGTTTTCCGTATTTTGACGTTGAGTGCAAGAGATACCGCTGGTTGCGGTAATGCAAGTTTTTGATTATTAGCATTGTACTTGGTATGGGTACGCTAAGGAGTTGATATCTCGGTACGAGATTGGTTGAGTTTTTCCAATGTGTGGAATTGAGCAAGTGTTAGTGCTCGGAATTGTGGATTTTGATAAATCACGGGTGACGATTTAGTTGTTGAAGGTGACTCTTTGAAAGGAATTACTTAGAGGAGTTAGGAGAAAACAAGGTGAATCTGTGTATTCTAGGTGATCGTTATAGACTTCGGATGTTGTGTGTTGTACGTCTTGGAATGCGTGCAAGTGTGTATTTAGTTAATGGATTAATCTTCGGGTTAATGAGTAATGTGGTAGAAGTCAGATCGAAACGTTTGTTCGAGGACCATAGAGTGCGGTTCCGATCGGTTAAGTGACTAGGATCACGAGGACGTGATCGAATTTAAGTGGGGGAGAGTTGTAACACCCCGTTTTTCTAAACATGACGCTCGGGGCATCATTTGAAGTCCAAGAATGATTAATTAATGTTTTGGATGTAATTAGTTGACCACGTTGGACCTTGGGATGTTTTAAAAGTGAAATTGGAGAAAATCAGGTAAACTGTCGAGTTCGGGTGTGTTTTGTCGCGTTCTGGTCTGTCATGATCCGTGACAAACATGATCGAAACGAGACAACTTCTGATACATGGTTTCTGTCTTTCTGTCGCGTTTGAGTATTGTTTGTCGCGTCCTGGTGTCGCAAAACGCGATAAAGTGTCGCGAAACGCAGCAAATGTCGCTGTAATGTCATTTTTGACCCATTTTAATGGAATCTTTTGAGGGTGTTTTGGTAAATTCACATGTGGACGAGTTTTATACCCCAAATCAGTTCCAATGCTTATCTTATCTCCATTTTCACATCCAAACACTCTCATCTTCAAAGTTTAGAGAGAGAGGGAGATTCTAGAGAGAGATTTGGAGTTTTGATGATGAAGAAGCTTGAATCGATCAAAGGTGCGAGTGATAAAGTTGTTCCTTTCGTTCTCGGTTACGTTTTAATTGTTATGGTAAATTCTAAATGCGAATTTCATTGTTTGATTTGAGATTTCATGTTAGGGTTTTGAGTTTGTTATTTGTAAAACCCATTTTGATAATGAAGAGGGTTTATGGAAACTCACTATTTTGATATTTTGCGGGTTTTGGGTTGGTTAATGATTTAAGCATGTTTAAGGTTTGTAAGTAGGGTATAATCACTAGTATTAGTGATTTTAGGAGTGTTGGAACTTGTAAGACCCATTTGGGGGTAAAATGGGTGAATTTGGGTTATGTTGAGATAAGGAAACCCTAATAGCTATGATCTAGGGTTTGGCCATGTGAATTGAAGTTGTAAGTGTTAAATTGTGTTGATTAGTCACTACTACATTTGTAAATGATGGAAGAATTGTAAATGGGTCATGTTTGGCTAAAATGGTATGTATAAGTGTTGAAATGGGTCAAATGAGTTAAGGTTGACCTAATTGGGTGAAATGGGTATGAAATACACTAAGTTTGTGTTAATTGGTGTTAGTAGACTTACATCACTAGTTTTAGTAATTAAAGATGAGTCTTGGTCATTTATGGGCGGTTTTGGGTGTAAGTGAGTTATTTAATGCTTTTGGGTCATTAAATGCTCGAGAGTGAGTATTGTGGTTAATTCCACAAGTTGTGTATTGAATGTGTACTTATGTATTAGGTACCTTGCTCGAAGCATACAGAAGTGCTAAATCACCACCGACGTGATAAGGTGAGTGGAATAATTATATATGTATGTATATGATTTATTTGCTTGTGGGGTATGGATTTAAAGTTCGTTGTTGACGATGCCATACCATTATTGTTTGTTGGATGAGGGTTTAAAGTTCGTTGTTGACGATACCTCATGTATGGAATTAAAGTTCAATGTTGACGATGCCGTACGACTATTGTAGTGACGTTCGATGAGGGTTTAAAGTTCGTTGTTGACGATACCTCATATGTGGGTTTTAAGTTCGATATTGACGATACCACATTAATTGGGACGGATGGGATTTAAGTTCGATGTTGACGATACCATTCGTAGAGCTAGCCTTGAAACTTGAATACTAATGGATGTTGTGAACATCAATGTTTATGTGTTGTAGTGTAGCATATTGTTTTATTCGCGTTATATGCTATTGTTGTGCTAGCTTGCGTATTGAAGATTTTAGCGTTATACTTGCCACGGTATGCTAATTAAAATGCTAGCTTGTATTCATTGATATGCGGAATTTTATGCGTGGTTGCGTAAGTGGGTGCAAGTAGGTAAATTGTATATGTATATATATAATTATTGCATTCACTAAGCTTTGTGCTTACCTCTCTCGTTGTTTACCTTTTACAGGTATCGTGTATTGAAGCTAACTAGTTGTTAGACTAGATGTTTAGGAGCGCTTGGGCTCAATGGGTTAGCTTTTGGAGTTTTGGACGCGGATTGGGGATTTGGTAGTCCCCGGGATTATGCTCTTGGTATCGGGTTGGGTTATTGTGTACTAACCCGTATTTCTTGTGTTCGGGTCATTATTACAAATGATTTTGTAAAGTGTAATTTGTGTACCAAGGGTCATGATAAATTGTTAAACGTATCATTACGATGTTATGTTTTGATTAAAACAGAGTTGAAAATGTATTGTATTAATGAGATCTAACTTATAAAAAAAAAAGTGCTCCGTTTTTGGTTAAACGGATTGGGGTTGTTACACGTGATGTTGGTTTTTGTTAAATTCTTGTGAACTTCGCAAAGTACGAATGATGTTATCTGAAAATTTCGGGTACATTGATGATGAAAGTGTAAAATCAAATATATACTTGATTTATTATGAATTGAAATTTGTTGAATTGAGACAGAGATTGTAGTTAACGATGGTTAAGTTGCGGACGAAGGACGTACATTATTGCATATTTGTAATATGAATTAACCGAGTAGTTAAGATTCACACACAATAGCTTAGCACGGAAAGATTTATTTTTATTTCAAAAATATATATATATATATATATATATATATATATATATATATATATATATATATATATATATATATATATATATATATATATATATATATATATATATATATATATATATATATATATATATATAAAATATACATATAATTTCTTCAGAGGGAATGAGTTAATTCTTCATAACTCGTTGATACAATATACACGTTATTGATTCGTAATGATGTCCACAGTGATTCTTGAACTGACGGAGTTTGTGATGTTATAGGTGTTGTTGATTCTGATGCTGACTGCACTGACGATGCTGGTGACGCTGACGGTACTGTTGTTGCTGTTGGTAAAACAAGTTTAGCTTGTTAACCACACACCATTTTTGTCAGGGTTTCTACTCTTCCTTCTATCATTTTGGTTCGCTTAACTGATTTATGGTTAGGGCTAGATTAGATAATCTCTAAGACTTTAGAGATTACATAATCGCCGCAGAATGTTTTTTCATTGAAGTTATGAATTAATACTTCGTCAGTTATTGTTGTTGGTACTCCTTGGTATCTATAGAGCGTATGACATTGGTTCTCGTGGGATATATGTTGTGATGTTGAAGTGTGGGATGCGGATGTTACTGTTGGTGGTGGTGATGGTACTGTTGGTGTTGCTGATGGTGGTACTGGTTATGCTGCTGGTGCTGTTGCTGGTGTTTGTAACCTTTGCACCATATTCTCCAAAGCCAATACTCGAGCGCGAAGCTCGTTGACTTCTTCTGTTACACCGGGATGATTGGCAGTTCGGACGAGCGGATGAATAAGATCTAGAATCTGAGATAGTATATAATCATGACGAGATACTCTAGAAATGAGAGAGAAAATGGTGTCTCGAACAGGTTCACCGGTAAGTGCTTCAGGTTCATCGCCAAGAGGGCAATATGGTGGATGGAAGGAATCACCTTCTTCTTGTCTTCAATGATTGAGGAGGCTATGAACCCAATTCATTCAGAATAGATGATGACTGATTGGTGACAGTTAAAGCTAAGGGGTATAAAATACTATTAAATTTTACTAGGAAATACTATTAAATACGATACAATTTTACACAAGATATTTATTTATTTAGAGAATGGATATACTTAAACCTTGCTACAACACTTATAGGCAGTGTACCTAATCGTACAGTAGTGTAGTTTTTAGTAAGTCCGGTTCGTTCCACAGGGAAAATCTTTTAATCAAAGCTTAACGCTATATTAGTTTAATTTATAAAAATACAAATATATATATAAGTAATATTATTATTATAAAGGGGGGTTTTTACCGTTTAATGACCGGTTTGTCGATTTTAAAACTTTAGTCGCAGTTAAAACCAAATGTAAAATATTAAATAAATAAAAGACTTAATTTAAAGCGTAAAGTAAATAACGATAATGAAATTGCGAATAATAAAAGTGCGATAAAATAAACTTGCGATAATTAAAAAGTGCAATTAAATACAATAACAATAAAAGTGCGATAATTAGAAGTGCAATTAAATATAAAATAAAGGAAATTAAATATGAAATAAAAGAATTATGCTTATTTAAACTTCCGTAATCATGATGTTTGACGTGTTGATTTTAGTTTTATGCCCATGGGTTAATTGTCCTTTGTCCTGGATTATTTAATATGTCCGTCTGGTTTTTATCCATAACAGTCCATCAGTCATAAATATAAAGTGCGAGTGTCCTCGTCAAATTATCCTTATACCCGAAGTTTAAATATTCCAACTAATTGGGGACTTAAACTGTAACAAGATTTTAATACTTTGTTTAATAATTACACCAGGATGTCGACTGAGTGTAACCCAAGGTTTTAATACTTTGTTATCAATTATGCCAAGTGTCCTTGTACATAATTTCACCCCTGTTTTAATAATTCTAGTGGCTATTAATCCATTCCCGTGTCCGGTTAAATGAACGATTATTCGTACATATAAATACCCCGCCCATCGTGTCCGATCGAGTGTATATGGTTATTTATAGGGACATCCAATTGTAAATCTTTATATTAAAATTAACAAATTATCATTTAGTTAAATAAATATAAAGCCCATTAATAACCCATAGTCTAATTTCCACAAGTGTCGTTCTTTTGTCCAAACCCCAATTATGGTACAAAGCCCACTTACCCAATTTTAATATTTTTAGCCCAACATCATGATTACTTCGGATTAAATAAGCATAATAATAACTTAGCTACGAGACATTAATGTAAAAATGTTGAACATAACTTACAATGATTAAAAATAGCGTAGCGTTACACGGACGGAATTTTGACTTACACCCTTACAACATTCGCTAACATACCCTTATTATTAGGATTTAAAATTAAAATTAAAATAAAAATATAAATTATATATATATATATATATTTATGTATATATTGAGAGAGAGATATATTATGGATATTTTTGCGATTAAACTGCGTTTGCTTTTATAGGGATTTGAGTCCAGGTGAGCTCCGCGACTCGCGCCCTTTTTGCTCTTCAAACTCTGCGAGTCGCGGAGTTTGTAATTGCAGCTCACCCAGCTTTGGCTCTTTGTTTACCGACGGTTTATTATATAAATATAATATATATATAATTTATATAATTAATTATATATTATATTATATTTATATACATAGTTAACTTGTAATTTTTAGTCCGTTGCGTCGAGCGTTGAGAGTTGACTCTGGTCCCGGTTCCGGATTTTCGAACGTCCTTGCGAATAATTTAATATCTTGTACTTTGTGTTTTGAATCTTGTACTCTTGTAATTTCGAGACGTTTCTTATTAATAATTGGAACCTCTTTGATTGTATTTTGTACTTTTGAGCTTTTTGGTCGTTTGCGTCTTCAATTCGTCGAATCTGCCTTTTGTCTTCACCTTTTATTATTTAAACGAATATCACTTGTAAATAGAACAATTGCAACTAAAAGCTTGTCTTTCTTGAGGAATAATGCTATGAAATATATGTTCGTTTTTAGCATTATCAAATATTCCCACACTTGAGCGTTGCTTGTCCTCAAGCAATATAGTCTTGATATACTAGAATCACTTCTTTATTCTTCATACTTTGTACATCAGTGATTTCTATACAGCAGTATAAACAATGGTAGTAACGATATGGTTTACAGTCCCAAATGACTATAAAATTTAGATCCATTAAGGAAATTGGATCTTTATGAAAATATTTGATATTTTGAAAATTTTAATCTAGCTCTTACCCTAGATAAGTTTTCCGGAATAACCCTTCACCGGTGTTTGCAAAATATTTTTGTGGGTTTGGTGGGTTTCAGATTTGAAAATTTTAGCTCAAAACTTGCGGTTTTGTGTCACCCACTTGCTAACCTTGCATTAGGAAAGCAAAACGTCCAGTATACTTGCTCCGTATATTACCTTTCGGTAAACTACCGTCCGGTTGTAAAGGAAAGCGTTGAACAAGCAACTGTTAAGGCAATGTCCCCTGACATGCTTTTAATTATGGTCTATAACGTGTCGGACGCAATTACTATCCTTGGTAGGAGCAATAGTAAAGCTCACCCTTATGATTTTTCGGTCTGGCACAAGGTCCTATCTTTGACCATGCTATGCAACCACCGTTCTTACGGTTGACACCCGATTTGGTTCAGGTGACCTAATGAATTCCAGGTGAATTCCTAGGATTTTACGTTCAATGGTAATGAACGCATTGAAAATGGGTTTTCAGAAAACAAATCGATTTGTAATTTTGATCAAAATATTTTCTCGTTCAAGCTCGAGTTTAGATATCATTGAATTCCATGAGTTTGTAATTCTCAATCTTTAAGGTCAATCTCTAGGATTGAGTAATATCAGTCTTAAAAGCTGATTTTTAATCTTTAAGGAGATTATCCTTTCAGGGGATCTGATTCATTAGTCTTATCCAGCTAATTTGCACGGTGCCCCCCCCATTTTACGAGATAAATCCTTCTTATGGTTAGGATAAATCTGACCACTTGGCGACCCTGTTTTATGCTGAGGTCCGTGGATTTCCTGCTGATTTTAGTGATGACTTTTCTAGATTTTACGTCAACCTACAGCTGGTCTGGACGACAACTTCCTAACCTAAATCAAGAAGCGCGTTTCTTTTTCGGAAGACTTTACTTCCTTTTAATGATGGAATTGATTCATCGTGTAGATCCATCTCTTCTTTTCTTTCATCGGGTAAAACAGTTTAGTTTAGTCCAAAACAAAAGTATTTTCAGTTATTTGTTACAGAAATATGTGACATATGTTTAAAATATCTTGGTAAATTTTCCCACACTTGGCTTTTATTTTCCTTTTTATTGTCCTCTATTCCATTTTAAATGAATTTTAACATTTTAGTTTGTTTCTCAATTTATGTCCTTTCTGAGGTAACAATAATTTCGGTGTTAAAACCTAGTTTTATCGTTCATAAATATGTATAAACATGATTTTGAGTTCATTTAATTGAAAATTTTGAAAAATTTTACTAGAATTGGGTAGTCAGTATATAAGACTAGGGCTGTTCTTTATTATCAGAGAGCACTAGATTCTAATACAACTACTGCTTTACTAGTATTTTTAATGGTAACCAAGTGTTTAAGATAAAAATTTTAAAAATCCGAAAGAATTTAACCCCTTCCCACACTCAAGATCTTGCAATGCCCTCATTTGCAAGAAATCAGTAACAATTTAAATTATTGAGGGTGATTAGCGCAGAAATGATTAAATTTTACCAAAGTTTCCAAACATATTGTTGTTTGTGTTGAATGATAAATGGTGTACATCATTTGTTCATTCCGTCTTGTTGTTATTTCACATATATTTTGCATCTTGTCGTCAAAATTAGTTGCTTTTGCTGAACTTAATGCCAGTCTTTGAAAATGCGTTGTTTTACCCTGTTGTGTACATAAGATAAACTGCAAACATATATACATATTTTTGAAGTTTGGTATATTACCCCACATTCAAACATTATTAAAATCTAAAAATAAAAATTAGTAAATTATAAAAACTAATACAATTCCAACATAAGTATTAAATGTATCAACATTACAAATTATAAAATAAATAAAACTAAGTAGACTAGGGATGATACTGATACTAGTAGGGGTTCCATGCATAACTGTATGTGTTATAGAATGCTTCGGTTGGGTTATACGTAGGATACGGTGGTTGGATCTCTATAGACCAGGGAGGAAATATGAAAGGACCCGTTCATATACATTATAAACGATTCACAATAGTTGATTACATCGCGAGGTATTTGACCTCTATATGATACATTTTACAAACATTGCATTCATTTTTAAAAGACAAAATTTCTTTACAACGAAAATTGACGGTATGCACACCATTTCATAATACATCCAACTATAATTGACTTAATAATAATCTTGATGAACTCAATGACTTGAATGCAACGTCTTTCAAAATATGCCATGAATGACTCCAAGTAATATCCTTAAAATGAGCTAATGCACAGCGGAAGATTTCTTTAATACCTGATAATAAACATGCTTTAAAGTGTCAACCAAAAGGTTGGTGAGTTCATAGGTTCATCATAACAATCATTTCAATATATTAATAAACCACAAGATTTCCGTTTATAAATATATGTACACTCGCAAGTGTATAAAATTTTTCTATAAGTTGTAGGCACCCGGTAACAAGCCTTAACGTTCATGTTTTACCCTCTGAAAGTACACCGAATCAGGTGTGTTATATAAACCTCGAAGTACTAAAGCATCCCATAGTCAGGATGGGGTTTGTCAGGCCCAATAGATCTATCTTTAGGATTCGCGCCTATCGTACATAGACAAGTAGTTTAATGTTACCAAGCTAAGGGTATATTTCTGGTTTAAACCCACATAGAATTAGTTTTAGTACTTGTGCCTATTTCGTAAAACATTTATAAAACAACGCATGTATTCTCAGCCCAAAAATATATATAAAAAGGGAGTAATGAAACTCACAATACTGTATTTTGTAGTAAAAATACATATGACGTCATTGAACACGTGCAATGTTGGCCTTGGATTCACGAACGTATCAATATTGAGATTCAATATTGCAGGAAAAGTACGTAGACGCAACGGAGATGATAAACACTAGTTTGACTCACAAGCAATACTCTCGATCAATACCCATAACCTCCATAGCAATAACCCATAATTTCCTTAGCTTTATCCCGTTTGAAAACTTATTTTGAAATCGTCTGAGTATAACTCCGTCGTAGTATTTTATGTATACTAATAATATCATGAAATAATACAAAGAAAATATATATATATGTAATTCGATTGAGAGAGTTTAGAGAAATATATTTTCAAGTTTCTATGAAATAATGAAACATATTCAATTCTATTTATAATAGATTTTTTAATTATTAAAGTATAAATTATTAAAGTGAATTATTAAAGTAAATTATTAAAGTATGAATTATTAAAGTGAATTATTAAAGTGAATTATTAAAGTATGAATTATTAAAGTGAATTATTAAAGTGAATTATTAAAGTATGAATTATTAAAGTAAATTATTAAAGTGAATTATTAAAGTATGAATTATTAAAGTAAATTATTAAAGTATGAATTATTAAAGTGAATTATTAAAGTGAATTATTAAAGTATGAATTATTAAAGTGAATTATTAAAGTGAATTATTAAAGTATGAATTATTAAAGTGAATTATTAAAGTATGAATTATTAAAGTTAAAGTAAAGTAAAAGTAAAAGTAAAGTAAAGGTAAAATTAAAGTATAGTAAAAGTATAAAACTATATACGTATAATACGCGTATAAATATATATAATATTAATTTAAATCATTATATATATTTAATAAAATAAAATATAAATATCGTTATCTTTATCATACTGGTTAAGTAATGAATTGTCAAAAGTGGTTCTAGATATTTATAAAAGATATATACATTTTAATAATAAAGTTCTTTTTAAACTGAAAACGTTTTTTGTACTTTTGAAACTAAATCAAATAAATATGATAATTTTGTTTTCCAAAACTAAATATAGTTAAGAATCATTTTGTTAAAAGGTTGAAATAATGGAAATCGTTATATCATAAAACATTTTAGAAAAGTAGAATCATATATATTCATAATAAGTTTCAAGTTTTTAAATTACAGTCTGTTGGTGAAGCATGGGATAAAGTCCAAAGGTTTAATAAACGTATGAAATTATCTTAATGAAAAATGTCGAGTTACTTAACTTGTCGATATCCAACATCTAAGTTATTTACACTCCACGTTCTTACTTATAGATCACTTTACCATTTTCCGAATATTGTCAAAAAGAATAGATTTCTTAAATCACAATGGACCTCATAACATTGGCCCGTAATCATATCATAATGTATCTGATAATTCAATCATTTGATATTATCTCTTAATTCTGTCGATAAATATATCGAAACAAATACGTTCATGTAAAGTATCATATATCTAATACTTTGTTAATGTTTTCAGTTAATATTATATATTATATATGCATATCTATATACACATAATTGTTCGTGAATCGTCGAACACGGTCAAAGGGTAATTGATTACATGAATGTAGTTCCAAACTTTTTGAGATTCAACATTACAAATTCTGCTTATCGTGTCGGAAACATATAAAGGTTAAGTTTAAATTTGGTCAGAAATTTTTGGGTCGTCACAAAATACGGGCGATGGAGTAGGAATATAGTTTCTACCTACATGTTGGCAATGAGCTATGATTTGGTTTTGATGAACTTGCCAATCTTCAAATGCTCGATGTCTAGCATTTTCATACTCTTGTGAAGCTATAAACCTTTACATTTCTGTCATTTCATTTCCTCCTCCCACATTACCTGGCTGTTGGTTTCTCTCAATCTGTGGATGTCTACCATGGTATTGTACTGCGGCATTATTTCGCCTCTTCAAAACCTTCGCACCATGGTATACATTTAAACCTATTGTATCGCGGGGTTCTGGTTCTTCAACTAAAAATCCCCCCCGACTTATATCCATACCGAGATATTCAGCAATCAAAGTAATAAATATACCACCTCCTATTATGCTATGCGGTCTCACCCCCCTAACCATAGTTGATAAATAATAACCCACACAATAAGGTAAACTTACAGCGCTTTGTGGGTCTCGAATACACATGTGGTAAAACAAATCCTGTTCATTTACCTTTTCCTTATTCTTACCTCGTTGTGTAATCGAATTGGCTAAAAACCTATGAATTACTCTTAACTCTGCTCTATCTATATCCAAATAAGAGTAATTTCCCCCTTTAAATCGGTGATGGCTAGTCATTTGACTCCATACACCATGCGTATCAAAATTTTCGTCTATCTTTCTACCATTTAGTATCAACCCTCTACAATCGGCAGATGCTAACTCCTCAGGCGTATATATACATAAAGCCTGAGCCATGTCTAGTAAAGACATGTGGCGCATCGAACCTCCTAACAAAAATCTAATAAAAGATCGATCGGTTAAACTAACTACTCGATCATTTAATTCTATACTACACAATAATTCTTCACACCATACTTTATATACAGGTCTACGCATGTTGAATAAACGTACCCAATCGTTAAAAGTAGAATTACCATACCTCTGTGTAAGTAATTCCCTAATTGGCCCGGCTAATTCTACAGCTTCTAACGGTGCCCATTCTATTACCCTAGGTACTTCAACAGCTTTAGAATGAAGAGTATGCAAACCCCTTTGGTATTTTGGATAATCTATCCAACGTCTGTCAAATCTCAAGTTCGGGTGCAAATCTTCCAAGTGCATATCTGAAAATGTCATGACTGGATGAGGTATATCTTGTTTGTAGTAGTTATCCACCTCCTGTTGTTCAACATTCTCAGCAGGAGCATTGCGAGCTTGAGATGAAGATTCACCCCTTTCAGTCTGCAAAACACATCAAACACAATTTTTGTGCATTCAAATATGCATTAGTGTCAGCAAAATCATCAATCAAAATAATTACAATGACATGTTCATTTTATATCAAACTTAAGCTCATTTTCATATTTTTATCAAATCTACACTTTTTAAAATAAGCATATACGAAAATGTTCGCCAAGTTCATAAGCATTCAACTCAAATAACATGTCAAAATAATCATTACTAGCAATTAAACAAGTTTCAAATGGCATTATCTCTCAAAAATCAAGTTCATGAATTTTAGACTTGAAAAAGTTCACTTTAATTCTCAAAATCATGTTTAGGCTCAAAGTTTGGATCATTTAACTACATAAACATGTTACACTACTTAATTTAGCAATAATTCATGACAAAAATCGGCCATAACTTGTTTATATCAAAAAGCCCCAAATTTGCTCAAGAACACAAACCCTAGATTACTCAAAATTTGAAGTTTAAGGCTTCTAATCATGTTAAATAGCATCAATCTAGGTTATACAAGCATAATACACAAGCAATTTAAGCATAATTACACTAAAAAACATTAAAATCGAATTGGGGAAAAAAATTGCTCAAGAACACTAATTTTCGGATTAAATGGTGTTTAGGTGTAGAAATTTACCGTTTTTCTTGAGTAATTCCTTGATAGCATCCTTCTCAATATGATTTTAGTAAAAGATTTGATGATTTTCGGTGAAAAAATTCGATTTTGGGAGTAATTTTTCGGAACTTTTCGCAGTTTATGTGGGTGTTGTGTGTGGACTGAGCTGATTCCAGCATTTTTTTTTCTTTAATTTCTGAACTCCGCGAGTCGCGGTGATTTTGCCCATCAAACTCCGCGAGTCGCGGTGCTTTTTTTTTATATAAATCTTAACTTATAAAACAAATATAAAATAAATTTAAAATTTTGTTTTCCTTTATTTTAGGACGAGGTCATTTCGGATCGATGTCCTAGTCCGTCCTTCGACAAAATTTTAAAATTTGTCTTTTTGTAGCGATTGTTTTAAAAGCTCAGATTTTTGGGTTTTTTTTAATGTTTTTGGCATACTTTAATTCAATAAGATTAAAAATAATGATAATAAAAGTTCTCGTCCCTCCCTCGGGTAAAGCAATTTCGGTTCAAAGACCTAGTCTTCAACTCACGATGAATTTTAAAAATCATATTTTTAACTTAGCGAAATAAAGTAAATTTTTGTTTTTAAATTCACACCAAACTTAAATTTAAAATGCATAAAATTAAAAATTAAAAATTCACACCAAACTTATATTATATTTTTGTTTTTAAACATACAAACTTATATTAAAAAGATTAATTTTTCAAATATTTACAATTTTAAATATATTAATTTTAAAAAGTTTACAATATTATTTTAATTTTTATATATTAATTTTTTAAAACATGGTAAAATTAAAAATCTTTTTGGCTTTTTTCCTACTTTAATCAATCAAATATTATCAAAAATATACGCCCCTCTTTTCGATAAAGTAATTTCGGTTCCATGACCTAATTTAACTCATGACGAATTTTTGAAATATTTTGGGTTGATTGATTAAAGATATTTATACCTTAAGAATAAACGTTACTTTTCGCAGTGATGTAATAAATTTTTGTATGATATCAATAATTTCGGTCGCCAAACCTAATTTTATTCAATACCAATTTAATACTTTATAGCGAACAAATTAGCGTTTATTATCAAAAGGTTAAAAATAAAAATAAAAAAATAAAAACTGTACAGACTTACCTGTGAGATAGTATTCTTAGTTATATAATCTATCACATTCATAAGTGTAGTGACCCGAACTTTTCCATGTTTATATATATTAATTGAGATTGATATTTACATGATTAAATGTTTCCAACATGTTAAGCAATCAAACTTGTTAAGACTTGATTAATTGAAATATGTTTCATATAGACAATTGACCACCCAAGTTGACCGGCGATTCACGAACGTTAAAACTTGTAAAAACGACATGACGATATATATATGGATATACATATGGTTAACATGAGATTATGATAAGTAAGTATCTCCATAAGTATATTAACAATGAGTTATATACATATAAACAAGACTACTAACTTAAGGATTTCGAAACGAGACATATATGTAACGATTATCGTTGTAACGATATTTAAATGTATATATATCATATTAAGATATATTAATATATCATAATATCATGATAATATAATAATTTAACATCTCATTAGATATAATAAACAATGGGTTAACAACATTAATTTGGATCGTTAACTTAAAGGTTTCAAAACAACACTTACATGTAACGACTAACGATGACTTAACGACTCAGTTAAAATGTATATACATGTAGTGTTTTAATATGTATTTATACACTTTTGAAAGACTTCAATACACTTATCAAAATACTTCTACTTAACAAAAATTCTTACAATTACATCCTCGTTCAGTTTCATCAACAATTCTACTCGTATGCACCCGTATTCGTACTCGTACAATACACAGCTTTTAGATGTATGTACTATTGGTATATACACTCCAATGATCAGATCTTAGCAGCCCATGTGAGTCACCTAACACATGTGGGAACCATCATTTGGCAACTAGCATGAAATATCTCATAAAATTACAAAAATATGAGTAATCATTCATGACTTATTTACATGAAAACAAAATTACATATCCTTTATATCTAATCCATACACCAACGACCAAAAACACCTACAAACACTTTCATTCTTCAATTTTCTTCATCTAATTGATCTCTCTCAAGTTCTATCTTCAAGTTCTAAGTGTTCTTCATATATTCTACAAGTTCTAGTTACATAAAATCAAGAATACTTTCAAGTTTGCTAGCTCACTTCCAATCTTGTAAGGTGATCATCCAACCTCAAGAAATCTTTGTTTCTTACAGTAGGTTATCATTCTAATACAAGGTAATAATCATATTCAAACTTTGGTTCAATTTCTATAACTATAAACTATCTTAATTCGAGTAAAAATCTTACTTGAACTTGTTTTTGTGTCATGATCCTACTTCAAGAACTTTCAAGCCATCCAAGATCCTTTGAAGCTAGATCATTTCTTGTCACTTCCAGTAGGTTTACCTACTAAACTTGAGGTAGTAATGATGTTCATAACATCATTCGATTCATATATATAAAACTATCTTATTCGAAGGTTTAAACTCGTAATCACTAGAACATGGTTTAGTTAATTCTAAACTTGTTCGCAAACAAAAGTTAATCCTTCTAACTTGACTTTTAAAATTAACTACACACATGTTATATATCTATATGATATGCTAACTTAATGATTTAAAACCTGGAAACACGAAAAACACCGTAAAACCGGATTTACGCCGTCGTAGTAACACCGCGGGCTGTTTTGGGTTAGTAAATTAAAAACTATGATAAACTTTGATTTAAAAGTTTTTATTCTGAGAAAATGATTTTTATTATGAACATGAAACTATATCCAAAAATTATGGTTAAACTCAAAGTGGAAGTATGTTTTCTAAAATGGTCATCTAGACGTCGTTCTTTCGACTGAAATGACTACCTTTACAAAAACGACTTGTAACTTATTTTTCCGACTATAAACCTATACTTTTCTGTTTAGATTCATAAAATAGAGTTCAATATGAAACCATAGCAATTTGATTCACTCAAAACGGATTTAAAATGAAGAAGTTATGGGTAAAACAAGATTGGATAATTTTTCTCATTTTAGCTACGTGAAAATTGGTAACAAATCTATTCCAACCATAACTTAATCAACTTGTATTGTATATTATGTAATCTTGAGATACCATAGACACGTATACAATGTTTCGACCTATCATGTCGACACATCTATATATATTTCGGAACAACCATAGACACTCTATATGTGAATGTTGGAGTTAGCTATACAGGGTTGAGGTTGATTCCAAAATATATATAGTTTGAGTTGTGATCAATACTGAGATACGTATACACTGGGTCGTGGATTGATTCAAGATAATATTTATCGATTTATTTCTGTACATCTAACTGTGGACAACTAGTTGTAGGTTACTAACGAGGACAGCTGACTTAATAAACTTAAAACATCAAAATATATTAAAAGTGTTGTAAATATATTTTAAACATACTTTGATATATATGTATATATTGTTATAGGTTCGTGAATCAACCAGTGGCCAAGTCTTACTTCCCGACGAAGTAAAAATCTGTGAAAGTGAGTTATAGTCCCACTTTTAAAATCTAATATTTTTGGGATGAGAATCCATGCAGGTTTTATAAATGATTTACAAAATAGACACAAGTACGTGAAACTACATTCTATGGTTGAATTATCGAAATCGAATATGCCCCTTTTTATTAAGTCTGGTAATCTAAGAATTAGGGAACAGACACCCTAATTGACGCGAATCCTAAAGATAGATCTATTGGGCCTAACAAACCCCATCCAAATTACCGGATGCTTTAGTACTTCGAAATTTATATCATATCCGAAGGGTGTCCCGGAATGATGGGGATATTCTTATATATATGCATCTTGTTAATGTCGGTTACCAGGTGTTCACCATATGAATTATTTTTATCTCTATGTATGGGATGTGTATTGAAATATGAAATCTTGTGGTCTATTGTTACGATTTGATATATATAGGTTAAACCTATAATTCACCAACATTTTTGTTGACGTTTAAAGCATGTTTATTCTCAGGTGAATACTAAGAGCTTCCGCTGTTGCATACTAAAATAAGGACAAGATTTGGAGTCCATGTTTGTATGATATTGTGTAAAAACTGCATTCAAGAAACTGATTTCGATGTAACATATTTGTATTGTAAACCATTATGTAATGGTCGTGTGTAAACAGGATATTTTAGATTATCATTATTTGATAATCTACGTAAAGCTTTTTAAACCTTTATTTATGAAATAAAGGTTATGGTTTGTTTTAAAAATGAATGCAGTCTTTGAAAAATGTCTCATATAGAGGTCAAAACCTTGCAACGAAATCAATTAATATGGAACGTTTTTAATCAATAAGAACGGGACATTTCAGTTGGTATCCGAGCGTTGGTCTTAGAGAACCAGAATTTTGCATTAGTGTGTCTTATCGAGTTTGTTAGGATGCATTAGTGAGTCTGGACTTCGACCGTGTTTACTTGAAAAATGATTGCTTAACAAATTTTGTTGGAAACTATATATTTTTAACATGTGAATATTATGTGATATATTAATCTCTTAACGCGTTTGATATTATGTGATAGATGTCTACCTCTAGAACAAGTCCCATTGACTCACCTAATAATAATGAAGAGTCAAATGTAAATTGGAATGATTCGTGGACTGATTCACAAGTTCCCGAAGAGGAACCGGAAGAAGAGTCGGAACCGGAAGAAGAATCGGAACCGGAAGAAGAATCGGAACCGGATGAAGAAATAGAACCGGTGGGGGAAATAATAAAACGGTTAAGTAAAAGAAAATCCTCAACCAACCAACCAAGGTTAATTATGGTCAATGGTGTTTCGGCCAAGGAAGCAAAATATTGGGAGGATTACCAATTCTCCGATGAATCGGATTCCGACGAGAATTCCGATGATGTTATAGAAATTACCCCAACTGAATTTAAAAAGGCAAAAGAAAATAATAAGGGAAAGGGCATAAAAATAGAGAAATCTAATTCCAACCCCGATGAACTTTATATGTATCGTCAACCCCCGAAGTCCTTAAGTTGTAACAATGACCCGGGAACATCTAAACCACCAGGTTTTTCTAAACCAATGTGGAAAACTACGGCTCGTATTAGGGGAACATCATATATCCCTAGAAACTTGGCAAAACGAACCAAAATCGAAGAAGAAGAAACAAGCGAGTCTGAATAAGATAGTTGTATTCGTGTGGTGTAATATATGTAATATAGTGTGCTTATGCTTTATGATATATGTAAAAATTGCTTGTATTAATAAGTATTTTTTTTATGAATCTAACTCTTGTCTATTTTACAGTATAAAAACACAAAATGGATTGACAACCTAATATTTTAAGAGACCAACCCGGAGACATGATTGATGAAATCTTGTCTAGAGTCTGTCAGAATTCTTCGGCACAACTATTTAAGGCGAGATCAGTTTGTAAGACATTCGAAGAACGTTCCAAGAATGCCTTGGTTTATAAAAGGCTTTCGTTTGAAAGATGGGGGATATCACATTGGGAAATCCATAAGTTACGATGTGTTTACTTTGACGCATATATTGCGGGGAACCCAAATGCTATTTTACGCAATGGGTTAAGAAATTATTTTGACTCAATATATCCGAATATTGGACTTCCCGATTTAGAAAAAGCGGCTAACATGCAACATAAAGAAGCATGTTATGCTTACGGATTAGTAATGTTCGCTTCTCACCAAAGTGAGAATAAGAACATCGGGCTACAACTATTAAACAAAACATTTCCACAAGTGACGGAGTCGGTAATTGGGGTAAGAAATGAGGTTTTTAGATTGTTACGGGACTGTTGGACATTACGTAACCCTCATCCCTTTGACGACGTTACAGCACGCTGTCTTATCAATGGCCATAATAGTTATGTTCCACAAGACCAAGGATGGGAAGTAATCCTAGTAAAACCAGAATGCATGACTTGTTTCTGGACGTATGAATTACGTGTCTTTATTGCCTTTGCTGAACGACTTGTGTACTAGCTAGAATTATCTTCACAACCATCTTGTATAAAATTTATTGTGTGCTATATTTCATGCTATATGTAAAATAAGCGGTATTGTAAGTTTGTAAAATATTGTGTAAAAGTTTGAACGCGAAATATTATTATAATCAGTTTTTCATATAGAATTGTAGTAGTTGAATTGTATATTAGCTATTAAGTATGAACTTAACGGGTAGGTACTACCCGAATTTAAACTTATAAAATGCTAATATGAAGAAAAAGCTTTTATAAATGAGTTCATATTATGCTACGAAATACTATTAACTACTCTTAATATTCTGTATGATTAACTTGTTCCATTTGACTATTTTGAAGGAAATGGCACCGACTACTCGACACACCGTGAATATGAATGAAGAGGAATTTTGTACTTTTCTAGCTTCAAACATAGCCGCAGTACAGGCTGCGCTACATACCAACAATAAACTTGGATTTGGCAGTACAGGAAATCGTGTAGGATGCACCTACAAAGAATTCACTGCCTGCAAACCTTTGGAATTTGATGGAACCGAAGGACCGATCGGATTGAAACGGTGGACCGAGAAGGTCGAATCGGTGTTTGCCATAAGTAAGTGTACTGAAGAGGACAAAGTGAAGTACGCTATGCATACCTTCACAGGTTCTGCGTTAACATGGTGGAATACCTATCTAGAGCAAGTGGGACAAGATGATGCGTACGCACTACCGTGGTCAGCATTCAAGCACTTGATGAACGAGAAGTACCGTCCCAGAACCAAGGTCAATAAGCTCAAGACAGAACTTAGAGGGTTACGAACCCAAGGATTTGATATTACCACGTACGAAAGACGATTCACAGAATTGTGCCTATTGTGTCCGGGAGCATTCGAAGATGAGGAAGAGAAGATCGACGCGTTTGTGAAAGGATTACCGAAAAGAATCCAAGAAGATATAAGTTCACACGAGCCCGCCTCCATACAACAGGCATGTAGAATGGCTCACAAACTAGTGAACCAGATTGAAGAAAGAATTAAAGAACAGACTGCTGAAGAGGCCAATGTGAAGCAAGTCAAAAGAAAGTGGGAGGAAAACGGTGATAAGAATCACCAATACAACAACAACAGCAATTACAACAATAATCGCAACAATTATCCCAACAATCGCAACATCAATCGCAACTACAACAAACGGCCCAACAACAACAACAACAACAACAACAACTACAACAATCATCCCAACAACAATAATAACCGCAACAACAACAACAATCAGAAGCAGCTATGCCAAAGGTGTGAAAAGTATCACTCGGGGTTCTGCACCAAATTTTGCAACAAGTGTAAAAGAAATGGTCAGAGCGCGGCGAAGTGTGAGGTCTACGGACCAGGGGTTAATAGAACGAAAGGAACAAATGGTGTCGGAATGAGTAATGGCGGAGCAAGTAGTGTCGGAGCAAGTTATGCCAATGTAGTTTGTTGTAAATGTGGAAAACCGGGCCACATTATTAGAAATTGCCCGAACCAGGAGAACACGAATGGACAAGGCCGCGGAAGAGTTTTCAATATTAATGCGGCAGAGGAACAGGAAGACCCGGAGCTTGTTACGGGTACGTTTCTTATTGACAATAAATCTGCTTACGTTTTATTTGATTCGGGTGCGGATAGAAGCTATATGAGTAGAGATTTTTGTGCTAAATTAAGTTGTCCATTGACGCCTTTGGATAGTAAATTTTTACTCGAATTAGCAAATGGTAAATTAATTTCAGCAGATAATATATGTCGGAATTGAGAAATTAAACTGGTTAGCGAAACATTTAAGATTGATTTGATACCAGTAGAGTTAGGGAGTTTTGATATGATAATCGGTATGGACTGGTTGAAAGAAGTGAAAGCAGAGATCGTTTGTTACAAAAATGCAATTCGCATTATACGAGAAAAAGGAAAACCCTTAATGGTGTACGGAGAAAAAGGCAACACGAAGCTACATATTATTAGTAATTTGAAGGCACAAAAACTAATAAGAAAAGGTTGCTATGTTGTTCTAGCACACGTCGAGAAAGTACAAACTGAAGAAAAGAGCATCAATGATGTTCCCATTGCAAAAGAATTTCCAGATGTATTTCCGAAAGAATTACCGGGATTACCCCCACAGCGATCCGTTGAATTTCAAATAGATCTTGTACCAGGAGCTGCACCAATAGCTCATGCTCCTTACAGACTCGCACCCAGCGAGATGAAAGAACTGCAAAGCCAATTACAAGAACTTTTAGAGCGTGGTTTCATTCGACCAAGCACATCACCGTGGGGAGCTCCTGTTTTGTTTGTCAAGAAGAAAGATGGTACATTCAGGTGTGTATCGACTACCGAGAGTTGAACAAACTTACCATCAAGAACCGCTACCCACTACCGAGAATCGACGACTTATTTGATCAACTACAAGGCTCGTCTGTTTATTCAAAGATTGACTTACGTTCCGGGTATCATCAAATGCGGGTGAAAGAAGATGATATTCCAAAGACTGCTTTCAGAACACGTTACGGTCATTACGAGTTTATGGTCATGCCGTTTGGTTTAACTAATGCACCAGCTGTGTTCATGGACCTTATGAACTGAGTGTGTGGATCATACCTTGACAAGTTTGTCATTGTTTTCATTGATGACATACTTATTTACTCAAAGAATGACCAAGAACACGGTGAACATTTGAGAAAGGTGTTAGAAGTATTGAGGAAGGAAGAATTGTACGCTAAGTTTTCAAAGTGTGCATTTTGGTTGGAAGAAGTTCAATTCCTCGGTCACATATTGAACAAAGAAGGTATTAAGGTGGATCCGACAAAGATAGAAACTGTTGAAAAGTGGGAAACCCCGAAAACTCCGAAACACATACGCCAGTTTTTAGGACTAGCTGATTACTACAGAAGGTTCATCCAAGACTTTTCCAGAATAGCAAAACCCTTGACTGCATTAACGCATAAAGGGAAGAAATTTGAATGGAATGATGAACAAGAGAAAGCGTTTCAGTTATTAAAGAAAAAGTTAACTACGGCACCTATATTGTCATTGCCTGAAGGGAATGATGATTTTGTGATTTATTGCGACGCATCAAAGCAAGGTCTTGGTTGTGTATTAATGCAACGAACGAAGGTGATTGCTTATGCGTCTAGACAATTGAAGATTCACGAACAAAATTATACGACGCATGATTTGGAATTAGGCACGGTTGTTTTTGCATTAAAGACTTGGAGGCACTACTTATATGGGGTCAAAAGTATTATATATACCGACCACAAAAGTCGTCAACACATATTTAATCAGAAACAACTGAATATGAGGCAGCGTAGGTGGATTGAATTATTGAATGATTACGACTTTGAGATTCGTTACCACCCGGGGAAGGCAAATGTGGTAGCCGATGCCTTGAGCAGGAAGGACAGAGAACCCATTCGAGTAAAATCTATGAATATAATGATTCATAATAACCTTACTAGTCAAATAAAGGAGGCGCAACAAGGAGTTTTAAAAGAGGGAAATTTAAAGGATGAAATACCCAAAGGATCGGAGAAACATCTTAATATTCGGGAAGACGGAACCCGGTATAGGGCTGAAAGGATTTGGGTACCAAAATTTGGAGATATGAGAGAAATGGTACTTAGAGAAGCTCATAAAACCAGATACTCAATACATCCTGGAACGGGGAAGATGTACAAGGATCTCAGGAAATATTTTTGGTGGCCGGGTATGAAAGCCGATGTTGCTAAATACGTAGGAGAATGTTTGACGTGTTCTAAGGTCAAAGCTGAGCATCAGAAACCACCAGGTCTACTTCAACAACTCGAAATCCCGGAATGGAAATGGGAAAACATTACCATGGATTTCATCACTAAATTGCCAAGGACTGCAAGTGGTTTTGATACTATTTTGGTAATAGTTGATCGTCTCACCAAATCAGCACATTTCCTGCCAATAAGAGAAGATGACAAGATGGAGAAGTTAGCACGACTGTATTTGAAGGAAGTCGTCTCCAGGCATGGAATACCAATCTCTATTATCTCTGATAAGGATGGCAGATTTATTTCAAGATTCTGGCAGACATTACAGCAAGCATTAGGAACTCGTCTAGACATGAGTACTGCCTATCATCCACAAACGGATGGGCAGAGCTAAAGGACGATACAAACGCTTGAAGACATGCTACGAGCATGTGTTATTGATTTCGGAAAGAGTTGGGATCGACATCTACCATTAGCAGAATTTTCCTACAACAACAGCTACCATTCAAGCATTGAGATGGCGCCGTTTGAAGCACTTTATGGTAGAAAGTGCAGGTCTCCGATTTGTTGGAGTGAAGTGGGGGATAGACAGATTACAGGTCCAGAGATTATACAAGAAACTACCGAGAAGATCATCCAAATTCAACAACGGTTGAAAACCGCCCAAAGTCGACAAAAGAGCTACGCTGACATTAAAAGAAAAGATATAGAATTTGAAATTGGAGAGATGGTCATGCTTAAAGTTGCACCTTGGAAAGGCGTTGTTCGATTTGGTAAACGAGGGAAATTAAATCCAAGGTATATTGGACCATTCAAGATTATTGATCGTGTCGGACCAGTAGCTTACCGACTTGAGTTACCTCAACAACTCGCGGCTGTACATAACACTTTCCACGTCTCAAATTTGAAGAAATGTTTTGCTAAAGAATATCTCACTATTCCGTTAGATGAAATCCAAATCAACGAAAAACTCCAATTCATCGAAGAACCCGTCGAAATAATGGATCGTGAGGTTAAAAGACTTAAGCAAAACAAGATACCAATTGTTAAGGTTCGATGGAATGCTCGTAGAGGACCTGAGTTCACCTGGGAGCGTGAAGATCAGATGAAGAAGAAATACCCGCATCTATTTCCAGAAGATTCGTCAACACCTTCAACAGCTTAAAATTTCGGGACGAAATTTATTTAACGGGTAGGTACTGTAGTGACACGAACTTTTCCATGTTTATATATATTAATTGAGATTGATATTTACATGATTAAATGTTTCCAAAATGTTAAGCAATCAAACTTGTTAAGACTTGATTAATTGAAATATGTTTCATATAGACAATTGACCACCCAAGTTGACCGGCGATTCACGAACGTTAAAACTTGTAAAAACGACATGACGATATATATATGGATATACATATGGTTAACATGAGATTATGATAAGTAAGTATCTCCATAAGTATATTAACAATGAGTTATATACATATAAACAAGACTACTAACTTAAGGATTTCGAAAACGAGACATATATGTAACGATTATCGTTGTAACGATATTTAAATGTATATATATCATATTAAGATATATTAATATATCATAATATCATGATAATATAATAATTTAAAATCTCATTAGATATAATAAACAATGGGTTAACAACATTAATTGAGATCGTTAACTTAAAGGTTTCAAAACAACACTTACATGTAACGACTAACGATGACTTAACGACTCAGTTAAAATGTATATACATGTAGTGTTTTAATATGTATTTATACACTTTTGAAAGACTTCAATACACTTATCAAAATACTTCTACTTAACAAAAATGCTTACAATTACATCCTCGTTCAGTTTCATCAACAATTCTACTCGTATGCACCCGTATTCGTACTCGTACAATACACAGCTTTTAGATGTATGTACTATTGGTATATACACTCCAATGATCAGCTCTTAGCAGCCCATGTGAGTCACCTAAAACATGTGGGAACCATCATTTGGCAACTAGCATGAAATATCTCATAAAATTACAAAAATATGAGTAATCATTCATGACTTATTTACATGAAAACAAAATTACATATCCTTTATATCTAATCCATACACCAACGACCAAAAACACCTACAAACACTTTCATTCTTCAATTTTCTTCATCTAATTGATCTCTCTCAAGTTATATCTTCAAGTTCTAAGTGTTCTTCATATATTCTACAAGTTCTAGTTACATAAAATCAAGAATACTTTCAAGTTTGCTAGCTCACTTCCAATCTTGTAAGGTGATCATCCAACCTCAAGAAATCTTTGTTTCTTACAGTAGGTTATCATTCTAATACAAGGTAATAATCATATTCAAACTTTGGTTCAATTTCTATAACTATAAACTATCTTAATTCGAGTAAAAATCTTACTTGAACTTGTTTTTGTGTCATGATCCTACTTCAAGAACTTTCAAGCCATCCAAGATCCTTTGAAGCTAGATCATTTCTTGTCACTTCCAGTAGGTTTACCTACTAAACTTGAGGTAGTAATGATGTTCATAACATCATTCGATTCATATATATAAAACTATCTTATTCGAAGGTTTAAACTCGTAATCACTAGAACATGGTTTAGTTAATTATAAACTTGTTCGCAAACAAAAGTTAATCCTTCTAACTTGACTTTTAAAATTAACTACACACATGTTATATATCTATATGATATGCTAACTTAATGATTTAAAACCTGGAAACACGAAAAATACCGTAAAATCGGATTTACGCCGTCGTAGTAACACCGCGGGCTGTTTTGGGTTAGTAAATTAAAAACTATGATAAACTTTGATTTAAAAGTTGTTATTCTGAGAAAATTATTTTTATTATGAACATGAAACTATATCCAAAAATTATGGTTAAACTCAAAGTGGAAGTATGTTTTCTAAAATGGTCATCTAGACGTCGTTCTTTCGACTGAAATGACTGCCTTTACAAAAAAGACTTGTAACTTATTTTTCCGACTATAAACCTATACTTTTATGTTTAGATTCATAAAATATAGTTCAATATGAAACCATAGCAATTTGATTCACTCAAAACGGATTTAAAATGAAGAAGTTATGGGTAAAACAAGATTGGATAATTTTTCTCATTTTAGCTACGTGAAAATTGGTAACAAATCTATTCCAACCATAACTTAATCAACTTGTATTAAATATTATGTAATCTTGAGATACCATAGACATGTATACAATGTTTCGACCTATCATGTCGACACATCTATATATATTTCGGAACAACCATAGACACTCTATATGTGAATGTTGGAGTTAGCTATACAGGGTTGAGGTTGATTCCAAAATATATATAGTTTGAGTTGTGATCAATACTGAGATACGTATACACTGGGTCGTGGATTGATTCAAGATAATATTTATCGATTTATTTCTGTACATCTAACTGTGGACAACTAGTTGTAGGTTACTAACGAGGACAGCTGACTTAATAAACTTAAAACATCAAAATATATTAAAAGTGTTGTAAATATATTTTAAACATACTTTGATATATATGTATATATTGTTATAGGTTCGTGAATCAACCAGTGGCCAAGTCTTACTTCCCGACGAAGTAAAAATCTGTGAAAGTGAGTTATAGTCCCACTTTTAAAATCTAATATTTTTGGGATGAGAATACATGCAAGTTTTATAAATGATTTACAAAATAGACACAAGTACGTGAAACTACATTCTATGGTTGAATTATCGAAATCGAATATGCCCCTTTTTATTAAGTCTGGTAATCTAAGAATTAGGGAACAGACACCCTAATTGACACGAATCCTAAAGATAGATCTATTGGGCCTAACAAACCCCATCCAAAGTACCGGATGCTTTAGTACTTTGAAATTTATATCATATCCGAAGGGTGTCCCGGAATGATGGGGATATTCTTATATATATGCATCTTGTTAATGTCGGTTACCAGGTGTTCACCATATGAATGATTTTTATCTCTATGTATGGGATGTGTATTGAAATATGAAATCTTGTGGTCTATTGTTACGATTTGATATATATAGGTTAAACCTATAACTCACCAACATTTTTGTTGACGTTTAAAGCATGTTTATTCTCAGGTGAATACTAAGAGCTTCCGCTGTTGCATACTAAAATAAGGACAAGATTTGAAGTCCATGTTTGTATGATATTGTGTAAAAACTGCATTCAAGAAACTGATTTCGATGTAACATATTTGTATTGTAAACCATTATGTAATGGTCGTGTGTTGTAAAGACCCGTCCTTATCCATCCGGACGATATCTTCAACATTTGGTTCCATTGCAATGATCGACTCCAAGTAATGTCTTTAATATGAGCAAATGCACAGCGGAAGACTTAATTCGTACCTGAGAATAAGCATGCTTTAAAATGTCAATATAAAGTTGGTGAGATATATAGGTTTGATGTTAGCAGCGTAATATGAAATGTCCCGTTCTTATTGATTAAAAACGTTCCATATTAATTGATTTCGTTGCGAGGTTTTGACCTCTATATGAGACGTTTTTCAAAGACTGCATTCATTTTAAAACAAACCATAACCTTTATTTCATCAATAAAGGTTTAAAAAGCTTTACGTAGATTATCAAATAATGATAATCTAAAATATCCTGTTTACACACGACCATTACTTAATGGTTTACAATACAAATATGTTACAACAAAATAAGTTTCTTGAATGCAGTTTTTACATAATATCATACAAGCATGGACTCCAAATCTCGTCCTTATTTAAGTATGCGACAGCGGAAGCTCTTAATAATCACCTGAGAATAAACATGCTTAAAACGTCAACAAAAATGTTGGTGAGTTATAGGTTTAACCTATATATATCAAATCATAATAATAGACCACAAGATTTCATATTTCAATACACATCCCATACATAGAGATAAAAATCATTCATATGGTGAACACCTGGTAATCGACATTAACAAGATGCATATATAAGAATATCCCCATCATTCCGGGACACCCTTCGGATATGATATAAATTTCGAAGTACTAAAGCATCCGGTACTTTGGATGGGGTTTGTTAGGCCCAATAGATCTATCTTTAGGATTCGCGTAAATTAGGGTGTCTGTTCCCTAATTCTTAGATTACCAGACTTAATAAAAAGGGGCATATTAGATTTCGATAATTCAACCATAGAATGTAGTTTCACGTACTTGTGTCTATTTTGTAAATCATTTATAAAACCTGCATGTATTCTCATCCCAAAAATATTAGATTTTAAAAGTGGGACTATAACTCACTTTCACAGATTTTTACTTCGTCGGGAAGTAAGGCTTGGCCACTGGTTGATTCACGAACCTATAACAATATATACATATATATCAAAGTATGTTTAAAATATATTTACAACACTTTTAATATATTTTGATGTTTTAAGTTTATTAAGTCAGCTGTCCTCGTTAGTAACCTACAACTAGTTGTCCACAGTTAGATGTACAAAAATAAATTGATAAATATTATCTTGAATCAATCCACGACCCAGTGTATACGTATCTCAGTATTGATCACAACTCAAACTATATATATTTTGGAATCAACCTCAACCCTGTATAGCTAACTCCAACATTCACATATAGAGTGTCTATGGTTGTTCCGAAATATATATAGATGTGTCGACATGATAGATCGAAACATTGTATACGTGTCTATGGTATCTCAAGATTACATAATATACAATACAAGTTGATTAAGTTATGGTTGGAATAGATTTGTTACCAATTTTCACGTAGCTAAAATGAGAAAAATTATCCAATCTTGTTTTACCCATAACTTCTTCATTTTAAATCCGTTTTGAGTGAATCAAATTGCTATGGTTTCATATTGAACTCTATTTTATGAATCTAAACAGAAAAAGTATAGGTTTATAGTTGGAAAAATAAGTTACAAGTCGTTTTTGTAAAGGTAGTCATTTCAGTCGAAAGAACGACGTCTATATGACCATTTTAGAAAACATACTTCCACTTTGAGTTTAACCATAATTTTTGGATATAGTTTCATGTTCATAATAAAAATCATTTTCTCATAATAACAACTTTTAAATCAAAGTTTATCATAGTTTTTAATTAACTAACCCAAAACAGCCCGCGGTGTTACTACGACGGCGTAAATCCGGTTTTACGGTGTTTTTCGTGTTTCCAGGTTTTATATCATTAAGTTAGCATATCATGTAGATATAGAACATGTGTTTAGTTGATTTTAAAAGTCAAGTTAGAAGGATTAACTTTTGTTTGCGAACAAGTTTAGAATTAACTAAACTATGTTCTAGTGATTACAAGTTTAAACCTTCGAATAAGATAGCTTTATATGTATGAATTGAATGATGTTATGAACATCATTACTACCTTAAGTTCCTTGGATAAACCTACTGGAAAAGAGAAAAATGGATCTAGCTTCAACGGATCCTTGGATGGCTCGAAGTTCTTGAAGCAGAATCATGACACGAAAACAAGTTCAAGTAAGATCATCACTTGAAATAAGATTGTTATAGTTATAGAAATTGAACCAAAGTTTGAATATGATTATTACCTTGTATTAGAATGATAACCTACTGTAAGAAACAAAGATTTCTTGAGGTTGGATGATCATGTTACAAGATTGGAAGTGAGCTAGCAAACTTTAAAGTATTCTTGATTTTATGTAACTAGAACTTGTAGAATTTATGAAGAACACTTAGAACTTGAAGATAGAACTTGAGAGAGATCAATTAGATGAATAAAATTGAAGAATGAAAGTGTTTGTAGGTGTTTTTGGTCGTTGGTGTATGGATTAGATATAAAGGATATGTAATTTTGTTTTCATGTAAATAAGTCATGAATGATTACTCATATTTTTGTAATTTTATGAGATATTTCATGCTAGTTGCCAAATGATGGTTCCCACATGTGTTAGGTGACTCACATGGGCTGCTAAGAGCTGATCATTGGAGTGTATATACCAATAGTACATACATCTAAAAGCTGTGTATTGTACGAGTACGAATACGGGTGCATAAGAGTAGAATTGTTGATGAAACTGAACGAGGATGTAATTGTAAGCATTTTTGTTAAGTAGAAGTATTTTGATAAGTGTATTGAAGTCTTTCAAAAGTGTATAAATACATATTAAAACACTACATGTATATACATTTTAACTGAGTCGTTAAGTCATCGTTAGTCGTTACATGTAAGTGTTGTTTTGAAACCTTTAGGTTAACGATCTTGTTAAATGTTGTTAACCCAATGTTTATAATATCAAATGAGATTTTAAATTATTATATTATCATGATATTATCATGTATGAATATCTCTTAATATGATATATATACATTAAATGTCTTTACAACGATAATCGTTACATATATGTCTCGTTTAAAAATCATTAAGTTAGTAGTCTTGTTTTTACATATGTAGTTCATTGTTAATATACTTAATGATATGTTTACTTATCATAGTATCATGTTAACTATATATATATCCATATATATGTCATCATATAGTTTTTACAAGTTTTAACGTTCGTGAATCACCGGTCAACTTGGGTGGTCAATTGTCTATATGAAACATATTTCAATTAATCAAGTCTTAACAAGTTTGATTGCTTAATATGTTGGAAACATTTAATCATGTAAATATCAATCTCAATTAATATATATAAACATGGAAAAGTTCGGGTCACTACAGTACCTACCCGTTAAATAAATTTCGTCCCGAAATTTTAAGCTGTTGAAGGTGTTGACGAATCTTCTGGAAATAGATGCGGGTATTTCTTCTTCATCTGATCTTCATGCTCCCAGGTGAACTCGGGTCCTCTACGAGCATTCCATCGAACCTTAACAATTGGTATCTTGTTTTGCTTAAGTCTTTTAACCTCACGATCCATTATTTCGACGGGTTCTTCGATGAATTGAAGTTTTTCGTTGATTTGGATTTCATCTAATGGAATAGTGAGATCTTCTTTAGCAAAATATTTCTTTAAATTCGAGACGTGGAAAGTGTTATGTACAGCCGCGAGTTGTTGAGGTAACTCTAGTCGGTAAGCTACTGGTCCGATACGATCAATAATCTTGAATGGTCCAATATACCTTGGATTTAATTTCCCTCGTTTACCAAATCGAACAACGCCTTTCCAAGGTGCAACTTTAAGCATGACCATCTCTCCAATTTCAAATTCTATATCTTTTCTTTTAATGTCAGCGTAGCTCTTTTGTCGACTTTGGGCGGTTTTTAACCGTTGTTGAATTTGGATGATCTTCTCGGTAGTTTCTTGTATAATCTCCGGACCCGTAATCTGTCTATCCCCCACTTCACTCCAACAAATCGGAGACCTGCACTTTCTACCATAAAGTGCTTCAAACGGCGCCATCTCAATGCTTGAATGGTAGCTGTTGTTGTAGGAAAATTCTGCTAATGGTAGATGTCGATCCCAACTGTTTCCGAAATCAATAACACATGCTCGTAGCATGTCTTCAAGCGTTTGTATCGTCCTTTCGCTCTGCCCATCAGTTTGCGGATGATAGGCAGTACTCATGTCTATACGAGTTCCTAATGCTTGCTGTAATGTCTGCCAGAATCTTGAAATAAATCTGCCATCCCTATCAGAGATAATAGAGATTGGTATTCCATGTCTGGAGATGACTTCCTTCAAATACAGTCGTGCTAACTTCTCCATCTTGTCATCTTCTCTTATTGGCAAGAAGTGTGCTGATTTGGTGAGACGGTCAACTATTACCCAAATAGTATCAAAACCACTTGCAGTCCTTGGCAATTTAGTGATGAAATCCATGGTAATGTTTTCCCATTTCCATTCCGGGATTTCGGGTTGTTGAAGTAGACCTGATGGTTTCTGATGCTCAGCTTTGACCTTAGAACACGTCAAACATTCTCCTACGTATTTAGCAACATCGGCTTTCATACCCGGCCACCAAAAATGTTTCTTGAGATCCTTGTACATCTTCCCCGTTCCAGGATGTATTGAGTATCTTGTTTTATGAGCTTCTTTAAGTACCATTTCTCTCATATCTCCAAATTTTGGTACCCAAATCCTTTCAGCCCTATACCGGGTTCCGTCTTCCCGAATATTAAGATGCTTCTCCGATCCTTTGGGTATTTCATCCTTTAAATTTCCCTCTTTTAAAACTCCTTGTTGCGCCTCCTTTATTTGAGTAGTAATGTTATTATGAATCATTATATTCATAGATTTTACTCGAATGGGTTCTCTGTCCTTCCTGCTCAAGGCATCGGCTACCACATTTGCCTTCCCCGGGTGGTAACGAATCTCAAAGTCGTAATCATTCAATAATTCAATCCACCTACGCTGCCTCATATTCAGTTGTTTCTGATTAAATATGTGTTGAAGACTTTTGTGGTCAGTATATATAATACTTTTGACCCCATATAAGTAGTGCCTCCAAGTCTTTAATGCAAAAACAACCGCGCCTAATTCCAAATCATGCGTCGTATAATTTTGTTCGTGAATCTTCAATTGTCTAGACGCATAAGCAATCACCTTCGTTCGTTGCATTAATACACAACCGAGACCTTGCTTTGATGCATCACAATAAATCACAAAATCATCATTCCCTTCAGGCAATGACAATATAGGTGCCGTAGTTAGCTTTTTCTTCAATAACTGAAACGCTTTCTCTTGTTCATCATTCCATTCAAATTTCTTCCCTTTATGCGTTAATGCAGTCAAGGGTTTTGCTATTCTGGAAAATTCTTGGATGAACCTTCTGTAGTAACCAGCTAGTCCTAAAAACTGGCGTATGTGTTTCGGAGTTTTCGGGGTTTCCCACTTTTCAACAGTTTCTATCTTTGCCGGATCCACCTTAATACCTTCTTTGTTCACTATGTGACCGAGGAATTGAACTTCTTCCAACCAAAATGCACACTTTGAAAACTTAGCGTACAATTCTTCCTTCCTCAATACTTCTAACACCTTTCTCAAATGTTCACCGTGTTCTTGGTCATTCTTTGAGTAAATAAGTATGTCATCAATGAAAACAATGACAAACTTGTCAAGGTATGGTCCACACACTCGGTTCATAAGGTCCATGAACACAGCTGGTGCATTAGTTAAACCAAAAGGCATGACCATAAACTCGTAATGACCGTAACGTGTTCTGAAAGCAGTCTTTGGAATATCATCTTCTTTCACCCGCATTTGATGATACCCGAAACGTAAGTCAATCTTTGAATAAACAGACGAGCCTTGTAGTTGATCAAATAAGTCATCGATTCTCGGTAGTGGGTAGCGGTTCTTGATGGTAAGTTTGTTCAACTCTCGGTAGTCGATACACAACCTGAATGTACCATCTTTCTTCTTGACAAACAAAACAGGAGCTCCCCACGGTGATGTGCTTGGTCGAATGAAACCACGCTCTAAAAGTTCTTGTAATTGGCTTTGTAGTTCTTTCATCTCGCTGGGTGCGAGTCTGTAAGGAGCACGAGCTATTGGTGCAGCTCCTGGTACAAGATCTATTTGAAATTCAACGGATCGATGTGGGGGTAATCCCGGTAATTCTTTCGGAAATACATCAGGAAATTCTTTTGCGACGGGAACATCATTGATGCTCTTTTCTTCAGTTTGTACTTTCTCGACGTGTGCTAGAACAGCATAGCAACCTTTTCTTATTAGTTTTTGTGCCTTCAAATTACTAATAAGATGTAGCTTCGTGTTGCCCTTTTCTCCGTACACCATTAAGGGTTTTCCTTTTTCTCGTATAATGCGAATTGCATTTTTGTAACAAACGATCTCCGCTTTCACTTCTTTCAACCAGTCCATACCGATTATCACATCAAAACTCCCTAACTCTACTGGTATCAAATCAATCTTAAATGTTTCGCTAACCAGTTTAATTTCTCGATTCCGACATATATTATCTGCTGAAATTAATTTACCATTTGCTAATTCGAGTAAAAATTTACTATCCAAAGGCGTCAATGGACAACTTAATTTAGCACAAAAATCTCTACTCATATAGCTTCTATCCGCACCCGAATCAAATAAAACGTAAGCAGATTTATTGTCAATAAGAAACGTACCCGTAACAAGCTCCGGGTCTTCCTGTGCCTCTACCGCATTAATATTGAAAACTCTTCCACGGCCTTGTCCATTCGTGTTCTCCTGGTTCGGGCAATTTCTAATAATGTGGCCTGGTTTTCCACATTTATAACAAACTACATTGGCATAACTTGCTCCGACACTACTTGCTCCGCCATTACTCGTTCCGACACCATTTGTTCCTTTCGTTCTATTAACCCCTGGTCCGTAGACCTCACACTTCATCGCGCTATGACCATTTCTTTTACACTTGTTGCAAAATTTGGTGCAGAACCCCGAGTGATACTTCTCACACCTTTGGCATAGCTGCTTCTGATTGTTGTTGTTGTTGTTACGGTTATTATTGTTGTTGGGATGATTGTTGTAGTTGCTGTTGTTGTTGTTGTTGTTGTTGTTGTTGTTGGGCCGTTTGTTGTAGTTGCGATTGATGTTGCGATTGTTGGGATAATTGTTGCGATTATTGTTGTAATTGCTGTTGTTGTTGTATTGGTGATTCTTATCACCGTTTTCCTCCCACTTTCTTTTGACTTGCTTCACATTGGCCTCTTCAGC
Organism: Rutidosis leptorrhynchoides; assembly: GCF_046630445.1. Classification (NCBI taxonomy): domain Eukaryota; kingdom Viridiplantae; phylum Streptophyta; class Magnoliopsida; order Asterales; family Asteraceae; genus Rutidosis; species Rutidosis leptorrhynchoides. The sequence continues at coordinate 98,811,793 of NC_092335.1, forward strand.
AGTCTGTTCTTTAATTCTTTCTTCAATCTGGTTTACTAGTTTGTGAGCCATTCTACATGCCTGTTGTATGGAGGCGGGCTCGTGTGAACTTATATCTTCTTGAATTCTTTCCGGTAATCCTTTCACAAACGCGTCGATCTTCTCTTCCTCATCTTCGAATGCTCCCGGACACAATAGGCACAATTCTGTGAATCGTCTTTCGTACGTGGTAATATCAAATCCTTGGGTTCGTAACACTCTAAGTTCTGTCTTGAGCTTATTGACCTCGGTTCTGGGACGGTACTTCTCGTTCATCAAGTGCTTGAATGATGACCACGGTAGTGCGTACGCATCGTCTTGTCCCACTTGCTCTAGATAGGTATTCCACCATGTTAACGCAGAACCTGTGAAGGTATGCGTAGCGTACTTCACTTTGTCCTCTTCAGTACACTTACTTATGGCAAACACCGATTCGACCTTCTCGGTCCACCGTTTCAATCCGATCGGTCCTTCGGTTCCATCAAATTCCAATGGTTTGCAGGCAGTGAATTCTTTGTAGGTGCATCCTACACGATTTCCTGTACTGATAGATCCAAGGTTATTGTTGGTATGTAGCGCAGCCTGTACTGCGGCTATGTTTGAAGCTAGAAAAGTACGGAATTCCTCTTCATTCATATTCACGGTGTGTCGAGTAGTCGGTGCCATTTCCTTCAAAATAGTCAAATGGACAAGTTAATCATACAGAATATTAAGAGTAGTTAATAGTATTTCGTAGCATAATATGAACTCATTTATAAAAGCTTTTTCTTCATATTAGCGTTTTATAAGTTTAAATTCGGGTAGTACCTACCCGTTAAGTTCATACTTAGTAGATAATATACAATTCAACTACTACAATTCTATATGAAAAACTGATTATAATAATATTTCGCGTTCAAACTTTTACACAATATTTTACAAACTTACAATACCGCTTATTTTACATATAGCATGAAATATAGCACACAATAAATTTGATACAAGATGGTTGTGAAGATAATTCTAGCTAGTACACAAGTCGTTCAGCAAAGGCAATAAAGACACGTAATTCATACGTCCAAAAACAAGTCATGCATTCTGGTTTTACTAGGATTACTTCCCATCCTTGGTCTTGTGGAACATAACCGTTATGGCCGTTGATAAGACAGCGTGTTGTAACGTCGTCAAAGGGACGAGGGTTACGTAATGTCCAACAGTCCCGTAACAATCTAAAAACCTCATTTCTTACCCCAATTACCGACTCCGTCACTTTTGGGAACGTTTTGTTTAATAGTTGTATCCCGATGTTCTTGTTCTCACTTTGGTGAGAAGCGAACATTACTAATCCGTAAGCATAACATGCTTCTTTATGTTGCATGTTAGCCGCTTTTTCTAAATCACGAAGTCTAATATTCGGATATATTGAGTCAAAATAATTTCTTAACCCATTGCGTAAAATAGCATTTCGGTTCCCCGCAATATATGCGTCAAAGTAAACACATCGTAACTTATAGATTTCCCAATGTGATATCCCCCATCTTTCGAACGAAAGCCTTTCATAAACCAAGGCATTCTTGGAACGTTCTTCGAATGTCTTACAAACTGATCTCGCCTTAAATACTTAACCGTTTTATTATTTCCCCCACCGGTTCTATTTCTTCATCCGGTTCCGATTCTTCTTCCGGTTCCGACTCTTCTTCAGGTTCCTCTTCGGGAACTTGTGAATCAGTCCACGAATCATTCCAATTTACGTTTGACTTTTCACTATTATTAGGTGAGTCAATGGGACTTGTTCTAGAGGTAGACATCTATCACATAATATCAAACGCGTTAAGAGATTAATATATCACATAATATTCACATGTTAAAAATATATAGTTTCCAACAAAATTTGTTAAGCAATCATTTTTCAAGTAAACACGGTCGAAGTCCAGACTCACTAATGCATCCTAACAAACTCGATAAGACACACTAATGCAAAATTCTGGTTCTCTAAGACCAACGCTCGGATACCAACTGAAATGTCCCGTTCTTATTGATTAAAAACGTTCCATATTAATTGATTTCGTTGCGAGGTTTTGACCTCTATATGAGACGTTTTTCAAAGACTGCATTCATTTTAAAACAAACCATAACCTTTATTTCATCAATAAAGGTTTAAAAAGCTTTACGTAGATTATCAAATAATGATAATCTAAAATATCCTGTTTACACACGACCATTACTTAATGGTTTACAATACAAATATGTTACAACAAAATAAGTTTCTTGAATGCAGTTTTTACATAATATCATACAAGCATGGACTCCAAATCTCGTCCTTATTTAAGTATGCGACAGCGGAAGCTCTTAATAATCACCTGAGAATAAACATGCTTAAAACGTCAACAAAAATGTTGGTGAGTTATAGGTTTAACCTATATATATCAAATCATAATAATAGACCACAAGATTTCATATTTCAATACACATCCCATACATAGAGATAAAAATCATTCATATGGTGAACACCTGGTAATCGACATTAACAAGATGCATATATAAGAATATCCCCATCATTCCGGGACACCCTTCGGATATGATATAAATTTCGAAGTACTAAAGCATCCGGTACTTTGGATGGGGTTTGTTAGGCCCAATAGATCTATCTTTAGGATTCGCGTAAATTAGGGTGTATGTTCCCTAATTCTTAGATTACCAGACTTAATAAAAAGGGGCATATTAGATTTCGATAATTCAACCATAGAATGTAGTTTCACGTACTTGTGTCTATTTTGTAAATCATTTATAAAACCTGCATGTATTCTCATCCCAAAAATATTAGATTTTAAAAGTGGGACTATAACTCACTTTCACAGATTTTTACTTCGTCGGGAAGTAAGGCTTGGCCACTGGTTGATTCACGAACCTATAACAATATATACATATATATCAAAGTATGTTTAAAATATATTTACAACACTTTTAATATATTTTGATGTTTTAAGTTTATTAAGTCAGCTGTCCTCGTTAGTAACCTACAACTAGTTGTCCACAGTTAGATGTACAAAAATAAATCGATAAATATTATCTTGAATCAATCCACGACCCAGTGTATACGTATCTCAGTATTGATCACAACTCAAACTATATATATTTTGGAATCAACCTCAACCCTGTATAGCTAACTCCAACATTCACATATAGAGTGTCTATGGTTGTTCCGAAATATATATAGATGTGTCGACATGATAGATCGAAACATTGTATACGTGTCTATTGTATCTCAAGATTACATAATATACAATACAAGTTGATTAAGTTATGGTTGGAATAGATTTGTTACCAATTTTCACGTAGCTAAAATGAGAAAAATTATCCAATCTTGTTTTACCCATAACTTCTTCATTTTAAATCCGTTTTGAGTGAATCAAATTGCTATGGTTTCATATTGAACTCTATTTTATGAATCTAAAGAGAAAAAGTATAGGTTTATAGTTGGAAAAATAAGTTACAAGTCGTTTTTGTAAAGGTAGTCATTTCAGTCGAAAGAACGACGTCTATATGACCATTTTAGAAAACATACTTCCACTTTGAGTTTAACCATAATTTTTGGATATAGTTTCATGTTCATAATAAAAATCATTTTCTCATAATAACAACTTTTAAATCAAAGTTTATCATAGTTTTTAATTAACTAACCCAAAACAGCCCGCGGTGTTACTACGACAGCGTAAATCCGGTTTTACGGTGTTTTTCGTGTTTCCAGGTTTTATATCATTAAGTTAGCATATCATGTAGATATAGAACATGTGTTTAGTTGATTTTAAAAGTCAAGTTAGAAGGATTAACTTTTGTTTGCGAACAAGTTTAGAATTAACTAAACTATGTTCTAGTGATTACAAGTTTAAACCTTCGAATAAGATAGCTTTATATGTATGAATTGAATGATGTTATGAACATCATTACTACCTTAAGTTCCTTGGATAAACCTACTGGAAAAGAGAAAAATGGATCTAGCTTCAACGGATCCTTGGATGGCTCGAAGTTCTTGAAGCAGAATCATGACACGAAAACAAGTTCAAGTAAGATCATCACTTGAAATAAGATTGTTATAGTTATAGAAATTGAACCAAAGTTTGAATATGATTATTACCTTGTATTAGAATGATAACCTACTGTAAGAAACAAAGATTTCTTGAGGTTGGATGATCATGTTACAAGATTGGAAGTGAGCTAGCAAACTTGAAAGTATTCTTGATTTTATGTAACTAGAACTTGTAGAATTTATGAAGAACACTTAGAACTTGAAGATAGAACTTGAGAGAGATCAATTAGATGAATAAAATTGAAGAATGAAAGTGTTTGTAGGTGTTTTTGGTCGTTGGTGTATGGATTAGATATAAAGGATATGTAATTTTGTTTTCATGTAAATAAGTCATGAATGATTACTCATATTTTTGTAATTTTATGAGATATTTCATGCTAGTTGCCAAATGATGGTTCCCACATGTGTTAGGTGACTCACATGGGCTGCTAAGAGCTGATCATTGGAGTGTATATACCAATAGTACATACATCTAAAAGCTGTGTATTGTACGAGTACGAATACGGGTGCATAAGAGTAGAATTGTTGATGAAACTGAACGAGGATGTAATTGTAAGCATTTTTGTTAAGTAGAAGTATTTTGATAAGTGTATTGAAGTCTTTCAAAAGTGTATAAATACATATTAAAACACTACATGTATATACATTTTAACTGAGTCGTTAAGTCATCGTTAGTCGTTACATGTAAGTGTTGTTTTGAAACCTTTAGGTTAACGATCTTGTTAAATGTTGTTAACCCAATGTTTATAATATCAAATGAGATTTTAAATTATTATATTATCATGATATTATCATGTATGAATATCTCTTAATATGATATATATACATTAAATGTCTTTACAACGATAATCGTTACATATATGTCTCGTTTAAAAATCATTAAGTTAGTAGTCTTGTTTTTACATATGTAGTTCATTGTTAATATACTTAATGATATGTTTACTTATCATAGTATCATGTTAACTATATATATATCCATATATATGTCATCATATAGTTTTTACAAGTTTTAACGTTCGTGAATCACCGGTCAACTTGGGTGGTCAATTGTCTATATGAAACATATTTCAATTAATCAAGTCTTAACAAGTTTGATTGCTTAATATGTTGGAAACATTTAATCATGTAAATATCAATCTCAATTAATATATATAAACATGGAAAAGTTCGGGTCACTACATAATAACTATGGACCACAAGATTTCATGTTTATACATAATACACTCCTCGTGTATGAAAAGTCGTTGAGCACTTGGTAACCATACTTAACATTTAAATCACAGCAGCATATTCTTAAATAAACCCTACACCGTACCAAGTGTAGTAACGAAACGAAGTACTGTGCAACCGTTTAAAACTGGTCGTCCAGCCCGGTTGGGGTTGTCAGGCCCGATAGATCTATCAACAGGATTCGCGTTTACGCTCCTCACGTAAATATTAGCTACCAAGTATAAAGAGATATGCCATGGTACAACTCAACGTAGAATTTATATTTTTGATCACTTGTGTCCATAACGTAAATCATTTATAAAAACAGCGCATGTATTCTCAGCCCAAAATATTTAAAGTTTAAAAGGGACTATATACTCACCTAATGTATTTTGTAGTAAAAATACATATAACATCATTGAGCAATTGTAGGGTTGGCCTCGGATTCACGAACCTATATCATTTATAAATATTAAAACATGTAATTGTACTCAAGTAATTTCATCTATTCATTATTTAGTGTTGTAGTTATATAAAATTCATACTAGATTGCAATTAGAATATATATTCATTTTATTTACTATATTTTCAAGTTATATGTTATCGATATTTATCCTGTTTATATATATTTACAATAATTAATGTTTATAGTTATATCAATATATATACATATATATTTAGAATTATATCAGTAATTTGTTATATGTATCCTTTACAAAATATGTTTAATATATAATTATATGTAAAAATATATATATATATATATATATATATATATATATATATATATATATATATATATATATATATATATATATATATATATATATATATATATATATATATATATATATATATATATATTTTATATGCAAAATATTTATTTGTCATAAAAATAATGATAATAATAATGATCTTTTAAAAAAAATAATTTTTGTAATAATGATAATACTAATAATAAGAATGATAATAATACTACTACTAATAATAATAATAACAATAATGTTAATAATCTAAAAGGAGACTACCTTCAAAGAGATTAAATAAGCTTCCTAAAAAAAAATTGTCAGAGCCCAGGCTTGAACCCACGACCTCTCCAGCTTTAATACCACAGACTCCTAACCATCCAGTCTAAGCTGTATTTCTGATTTGTTTCGCTACTCAAAACTATTTAAACCGTATATACCCGTAACAATATCCAAATTTTATTTAACAAAATCATTAACTCATTTTCGTTCACCCCATAAATCTTTAAACGGTTTGATGATCCAGGAACATGGCCCAACAAACAATTTCAAAGCCCACTAATATTAAACTGGAGCCCGTAACCCAAGTTGGGTTTTTAAGTTTCATGCCTTGTTCGATCGATTTAATAAGCAGCCGACAAAATCGTTTTCCCTTCTTTTAATTTAGTCATTACAGCTGGAAAGTTATAACTCTTAGTGGGGTTTGGTTTCAACTAAGAATAAAAGAAACAATATCATTCAATCATTCATAATCATCATACTTGTTTCTATCAGGTTTACCATCTTCATCATCATTATTCATCACTAAAATACATCATCATTATTATTTATATTTGCAGGTTTGGATAATTAAATCGTGGCAGCAGCAGGTAGGAGTAGGCGGTTGGTTTGATTGTTGGATTCGAAGAAACAGAAAAATAGAAGGAAATATAACAACGGGTTTTGGGTTGAGTTTAAACATGCTGGTTCGTTTGGGGTTTGGAATGGGTTTCGGTTTACAGTTGCAGCAACGGATAGGAGAAACTAAATCAAACAACTTTTGTTTCAGTGGTGTCGTGATGATGGTTGTTATGGTAATCCGAAGGTGATTAGGGTTTTGAGGTGGTGTTCATATGGGTTTGGGTCGTGGTTCGAACAATAAATAGAAAGGTGTTATGTTCTTGGTGGTTAAGGATCGATTATGTTGAGGTTTGATCGAAGATAAAAATTAAATAGGTTTCGTTCAAGTAGGGTTCGAATTCATGTGTTTGTGGGATAAGTGGTGGAAGTGAGTTTGGTGACGGGTTTTTCTTTCATGGTGGTTTTTGTGAACTATATTGCTCGACAGAAACAGTAAACAGAATATAGTGGGCAGCGTAGCAGTTTTATAAGGGTGATTGTGGTTTGATGGTGGTGTAAAAACGGACGTGAAACAACAACAAGAAGTGCAGCTGCAAAACGTAACAGGTTCATTGAATCAGAAGTGGTTTCGTTTGGTTTTTGGGTGTCAAAATAGAAACGGTAGCTGCAATTGTAGTGATGGCGGTCTCAAGTGATGTTTGAAGGTGGTGGTTTAGGTGTTTTCGAATGATGATGTTTGGGTTGAAGAGAGGAGGTGGAAGTTGGTGAGGGTTCGATAGGTCCTTGATTTGGTGGTTCTTGATTAACAAAAAGTGGTGGTTTGGGCTGTGGGTTACGGCTGTAAACACAGCAGGAATACAAGTGGTTTACGTGATTTTTGCAAAACAGAAACAAGAGTATTGTAGCAGTATGTAGCTAGGATGATGAGGTTTGAGATCTTCGTTGATCAAACTAAAAACAATATAAAGTATAGTAACCAACTCACAATGATATATACATTGGGTTTGATGTATACTTTGATCACGAAACAGGAAGGTTCTAGTAGTAAAAGAGATTGAGGATGGTGGTTTGGTTCGTGAATAGAACGAAAATTCAACAGAATTAATACCTACGAATAAATTGATGATGAGGTTGTTCATATTTAGCTAAACAGAAACAGTAAGCGATTGTTTGGCATGGTGATGGGGTTTCAAGGTGATGTTCACGATGATGGTTAACCGTAGGTGGTGGTGATTGTGTTAAAAGGTGATGATGGTTTCATGGTGGTTCGATGATGGAGTTGTAAAGTAAGGAAGATGGTTTTAGACAACGGTGGTTTCTTGGAGATGATAGGTGGCGGTTTTCATGAGAAGGGATCGAAGGTGGTAAAAGGTGTAGATAGTGGCGAGTGGTAACTCTTGGTAATGGTAACTGCCGTTTGTAGAATAAGAAGAAGGAGATAGGTAGGTTGCGGATGATATGTGTTTGTGTGTACCCTCTAGTGTGCTTATCTACATGTATATCTCTAATATAAATAGAAATGATAGGAAGTAAGCAGACAAAATAATGACACAGTAATCTCAATTGAATCTTGCATACACAGTACCATATTCAATTCAATTACCTATTGAATCACGGATATAAATTTAACAGTATATATACATATTATCTTAATTATAATATGATATAAATGAAACATGTGACTCTTAATAACACAGTAATGCAGCCGAATTATATATATATATTTAACTATTTACAAATAATGGTTCGTGAATCGTCGGGCATGGTCAAAGGGTAACTGATTATCTGAACATAGATTTCAAACTTCCTAGACTCTGTTTTAGGGTTTTTGCTTATCGTGTCGGAAACATATAAAGATTAAGGTTTAAATTTGGTCGGAAATTTTCGGGTCGTTACAGTACCTACCCGTTAAAGAAATTTCATCCCCGAAATTTGGTAGAGGTTGTCATAGATACAATAGGAATGTTTTCATGACAAGTATGAGGTAATAATGGAGCTTTATCAGTATTGAGAGATATAGATAAAACGATTTGATCATGTTAAGCGCACGAGTGAAGCTATCACAAAAGAGGGAAATGAGTAAATATGGAATTGTTTTAACCGATGACGTGATTAGGATTGATTTCCGGATTTTAAGGGATTTAGGGAAAATCTTACGTAATAAGATTTGGCTCTTCGGCGATCAGGATCTTCTTTGATTTAATGTGGCAATCTGTTTCGATCTCTCTATCGGATATTTTTCTATAAATTCACCCCTTCGTTTCCTTATTTTCCTCAACTCACATCTTCTACTCTTTCTCCTTAATTCCTATTTTAAGACATTTGTCAATATGCTTCATCCCATTCTGATCCTTGATATACTCTTAATTTTCACATCTGTCATTCTTCTTTTTCATCTACCACCAGAAGAATCTATTTACTTCTACTATACCCTTGTGTTTATAGTGTTTCTAATTCTCCCGTGTCTTTATATCGCTATCTGCATCGATATACACGGTTTGTAAATTCGGGGTGGTGGTTGGGTTTTATATCTTCCTTTATACTTTGATGCTCCTGCTTCTGTCTTCTATAATCATTGTCATCCACAGTTAATATCTCCTACTATTTGCTGTGATTTTTACCCTAATTTCTATTGCAGGGCTTTGTCCCTTCATTTCTTCTTCCCATCCTCGAGTCAAGCGAGCAATAGTCCGGAATTCATAGGTATGAAATTTGGAATGAACATAGCTAATGTTCTTAGAAAGAAATGGTAATGGAATAGTTTCGAATTGTCGAATTACCAGAATATTCTGGAAAGATAGAACTATCAAGGTGATATGTTCCTAATGTGTTTGGAGATTGGATAGAATGTAAGAGCCGTGTAACATAGCACATGATGGTGGTACTGTGAATCATCACATTCCATTAGAAACTCAACATGACTTACTGTAATATAATGAAGTTGATCTAGTTTCATTATATTATACTAATTCATGCATCAGTTCCCAACACTGCTTCAGAACATTCCTATTTTAAACTCGAAGGTTTCAGAATTTAGAAACTAACACATTTTCTTTTATGTTGTAACGCAGATGTTACAGAGAGATAAATGATTGCAGATAGGAATAGTTGTGAAAATATCTCCAGAAATATGAAGAATATGTATAACGGAAGATATGAAGATATCTTATAATATCTAATATAAGATGATGATGAATAATATCATCGGAAAAAGTTTAGAATAAGGAGTAGGGTTCGTACTGACGGTTTCAACAGACACTGAATCATTTGGATTATTTGAAGGCAGGTTCATTCCTTGTATTTGTTCTTTGTTTCCTTCACGGTTAGCTCAATCCATTTTTCAGCACTAAATTTTCTATCGAGCGTTCCTAACATTCCCTTCTTTATCATAAAACTTTTGGCCATTTAGGCCATCTAAAATTTTACTGTTTCCTCTGCATTTAATGCGGTCATATCTGAATCGTCGATTATCAATCCGAGGTGTTTTTAGGTGAATTGTGTTTTTAGATGATTAAATGCTGATGATAACATGGCGGAGTATGAAAGGTTCCCCGGTAACGATGAGGAAAACCAATCGTATATATCAAAGTTATAATAAGACTTATTCGAATGAAAGGTCGAAGTTGTTATGCTGAAGCTGTGACAAAATTAGCTACTTTGAAAAGGAATCGTAAGGTTGTTTTTGCTAATAAATGCTAAAGAATTCGTCGCGGTACATGTTAAACTATGACTTTGGGTTCAAGAGTTTTTCATGTGTATAGATCTTTTCTTCTGTAGATGAAGTGCGGTCGGTTCAACTTCTCGATTGAGGTATTTTCAAGAATCCTAATAGGTTTGTACGCGGATTGTAAACGTCGAGATACAAATGAGGTTTAGGATGAAATCAAGTGGCAAACTTGAAGAATTGTTTAGTTTCATATGTTATAATCAATATTTTAATTCATTTACTTGTCCAAAGTTAGCAGTCTAATATTCCGATTGTCCAATGGTCCAATAGTTCAACAGTTCAATTAATTCATATATAATTTAATATACATAATTAATACGTATCGTGACCCGTATACCGGTCTCAGTGTCGATCACAACTCAAAGTATATATATATTTTGGAATCAACTCCGACCCTGTATAGCCAACTCCCACCTTCACACATAGAGTGTCTACGGTTGTTTCGAAATATATATATAGATGGGTCGATATGATAAGTCGAAACCTTGCATACGTGTCCCGTTATTTAAAGTACGTAAAATAAATAAATATATATCATGACCCATTATACAACGTGTTGTCTCAGAATTAATCCGACGTATTGTTGTACATGTGTCCCGATTAAGTGCGTAAAAGTAAATAACAGAAATTAAATGACGATAAATAAAATTGCGAGAATGTAAATTACGATAAATTAAATGTTAATCAGTTAGCTGGGAACAGTTAGCGTGGATTCCTAACAATATTTCAATTTATTTTCGTTTGTTTCTAACAAATTTTTATCATGTCCAATATTTTCTTCATTATGCCACTTGTTGGATTTTGATAGATCAAAATCCGATTTTGAAATTTGAATGGAAATGATTATTCTGTGGTGAATGGATACGTATATCGGTGGTTGTAAGTAGGATAGCAAATGACTGTTGAATCAGATTCGAAGAATTTACAGTGTAATTTATTAATGTGAAATCTAATATTCCTCGGGTGCTACCTACCCGTTAAAATATTTTTCACCATTAATAGTTTGTACGAAAGGATTTTTAATTACAATCTTTATGAAAATATACTTGCATATATATTTTCTTCGGATGTAATCATGAATTTAATGAGTCAATACGATATTAAACTCATTTGATTTATCGTTATTACTAGATTACATAATCTCTAAAGCATTAGAGATTACATACTTGCCATGTCAAACGAAGGTGAATGAGGTAGAACGATACGTAAAGCGAAGATAATTGATGTAAAACGATATGTAGAACGAAGATCATACTCAAAGTACAGATAGGGTTATTGAAGTGTGTGAGGTTGATATCCGAGGTACAGATTATGATGTTGAGGTTTATGACACGGTTGCGGTTGAGAGTAATAAGTGTACTATCGGCGTCGATGATGGTGGTACTGATTATGCTGATGGTGCTGCTGCTGGTGTTTGTAACCTTCACACTATGTTTTCCAAAGTCGTCACGCGAGCGCGAAGTTCGTTAACTTCTGCTAGTACACCGGGATGATTGGCGGTTGGAGTGAGCGAATGAACAAGATCCAAAATGTGGGATGGTATATAATCGTGATGAGATACTCTAGAAATGAGAGAGAAAATGGTTTCTCAAACAGGTTCGCCGGTAAGTGCTTCAGGTTCATCACCAAGAGGACAATTTGGTGGATGGAAAGAATCTTCGATGTGAAATGATTTTCGAATATAGAATAATATTCTAACTCCATAGAATATATATATATATATATATATATATATATATATATATATAGTACTTAAGGATTCTGTAGTCCACGGAGGAATTTACGACATGTGTCAGGCAATTCTATAGTAACAAATACGCTAAGATATAAATTTTGTCTATACACTATCAATGCAGTAAATGCAGTAAGACGTGTCTAGACTTATGAATGATAAGCAGGCAATTCCCTAAGGATGATAAGCAGATGGTTTCCAACTAGAAATGATAAGCAAAACTTTTTGACATGTAGACACGGTCAAAGTCCAGACTCACTAATGTATCCTAACAACTACCAGTTAGACACACTAATGCAAGACCTGGTTCGCTAAGACCACCGCTCTGATACCACCTGTAAAGACCCGTCCTTATCCATCCGGACGATATCTTCAACATTTGGTTCCATTGCGATGATCGACTCCAAGTAATGTCTTTAGTATGAGCAAATGCACAGCGGAAGACTTAATTCGTACCTGAGAATAAGCATGCTTTAAAATGTCAACATAAAGTTGGTGAGATATATAGGTTTGATGTTAGCAGCGTAATAACTATGGACCACAAGATTTCATGTTTATACATAATACACTCCTCGTGTATGAAAAGTCGTTGAGCACTTGGTAACCATACTTAACATTTAAATCACAGCAGCATATTCTTAAATAAACCCTACACCGTACCAAGTGTAGTAACGAAACGAAGTACTGTGCAACCGTTTAAAACTGGTCGTCCAGCCCGGTTGGGGTTGTCAGGCCCGATAGATCTATCAACAGGATTCGCGTTTACGCTCCTCACGTAAATATTAGCTACCAAGTATAAAGAGATATGCCATGGTACAACTCAACGTAGAATTTATATTTTTGATCACTTGTGTCCATAACGTAAATCATTTATAAAAATAGCGCATGTATTCTCAGCCCAAAATATTTAAAGTTTAAAAGGGACTATATACTCACCTAATGTATTTTGTAGTAAAAATACATATAACATCATTGAGCAATTGTAGGGTTGGCCTCGGATTCACGAACCTATATCATTTATAAATATTAAAACATGTAATTGTACTCAAGTAATTTCATCTATTCATTATTTAGTGTTGTAGTTATATAAAATTCATACTAGATCGCAATTAGAATATATATTCATTTTATTTACTATATTTTCAAGTTATATGTTATCGATATTTAACCTGTTTATATATATTTACAATAATTAATGTTTATAGTTATATCAATATATATACATATATATTTAGAATTATATCAGTAATTTGTTATATGTATCCTTTACAAAATATGTTTAATATATAATTATATGTAAAAATATATATATATATATATATATATATATATATATATATATATATATATTTTTTTTTTATATGCAAAATATTTATTTGTCATAAAAATAATGATAATAATAATGATCTTTTAAAAAAAATAATTTTTGTAATAATGATAATACTAATAATAAGAATGATAATAATACTACTACTAATAATAATAATAACAATAATGTTAATAATCTAAAAGGAGACTACCTTCAAAGAGATTAAATAAGCTTCCTAAAAAAAAATTGTCAGAGCCCAGGCTTGAACCCACGACCTCTCCAGCTTTAATACCACAGACTCCTAACCATCCAGTCTAAGCTGTATTTCTGATTTGTTTCACTACTCAAAACTATTTAAACCGTATATACCCGTAACAATATCCAAATTTTATTTAACAAAATCATTAACTCATTTTCGTTCACCCCATAAATCTTTAAACGGTTTGATGATCCAGGAACATGGCCCAACAAACAATTTCAAAGCCCACTAATATTAAACTGGAGCCCGTAACCCAAGTTGGGTTTTTAAGTTTCATGCCTTGTTCGATCGATTTAATAAGCTGCCGACAAAATCGTTTTCCCTTCTTTTAATTTAGTCATTACAGCTGGAAAGTTATAACTCTTAGTGGGGTTTGGTTTCAACTAAGAATAAAAGAAACAATATCATTCAATCATTCATAATCATCATACTTGTTTCTATCAGGTTTACCATCTTCATCATCATTATTCATCACTAAAATACATCATCATTATTATTTATATTTGCAGGTTTGGATAATTAAATCGTGGCAGCAGTAGGTAGGAGTAGGCGGTTGGTTTGATTGTTGGATTCGAAGAAACAGAAAAATAGAAGGAAATATAACAACGGGTTTTGGGTTGAGTTTAAACATGCTGGTTCGTTTGGGGTTTGGAATGGGTTTCGGTTTACAGTTGCAGCAACGGATAGGAGAAACTAAATCAAACAACTTTTGTTTCAGTGGTGTCGTGATGATGGTTGTTATGGTAATCCGAAGGTGATTAGGGTTTTGAGGTGGTGTTCATATGGGTTTGGGTCGTGGTTCGAACAATAAATAGAAAGGTGTTATGTTCTTGGTGGTTAAGGATCGATTATGTTGAGGTTTGATCGAAGATAAAAATTAAATAGGTTTCGTTCAAGTAGGGTTCGAATTCATGTGTTTGTGGGATAAGTGGTGGAAGTGAGTTTGGTGACGGGTTTTTCTTTCATGGTGGTTTTTGTGAACTATATTGCTCGACAGAAACAGTAAACAGAATATAGTGGTCAGCGTAGCAGTTTTATAAGGGTGATTGTGGTTTGATGGTGGTGTAAAAATGGACGTGAAACAACAACAAGAAGTGCAGCTGCAAAACGTAACAGGTTCATTGAATCAGAAGTGGTTTCGTTTGGTTTTTGGGTGTCAAAATAGAAACGGTAGCTGCAATTGTAGTGATGGCGGTCTCAAGTGATGTTTGAAGGTGGTGGTTTAGGTGTTTTCGAATGATGATGTTTGGGTTGAAGAGAGGAGGTGGAAGTTGGTGAGGGTTCGATCGGTCCTTGATTTGGTGGTTCTTGATTAACAAAAAGTGGTGGTTTGGGCTGTGGGTTACGGCTGTAAACACAGCAGGAATACAAGTGGTTTACGTGATTTTTGCAAAACAGAAACAAGAGTATTGTAGCAGTATGTAGCTAGGATGATGAGGTTTGAGATCTTCGTTGATCAAACTAAAAACAATATAAAGTATAGTAACCAACTCACAATGATATATACATCGGGTTTGATGTATACTTTGATCACGAAACAGGAAGGTTCTAGTAGTAAAAGAGATTGAGGATGGTGGTTTGGTTCGTGAATAGAACAAAAATTCAACAGAATTAATACCTGCGAATAATTTGATGATGAGGTTGTTCATATTTAGCTAAACAGAAACAGTAAGCGATTGTTTGGCATGGTGATGGGGTTTCAAGGTGATGTTCACGATGATGGTTAACCGTAGGTGGTGGTGATTGTGTTAAAAGGTGATGATGGTTTCATGGTGGTTCGATGATGGAGTTGTAAAGTAAGGAAGATGGTTTTAGACAACGGTGGTTTCTTGGAGATGATAGGTGGCGGTTTTCATGAGAAGGGATCGAAGGTGGTAAAAGGTGTAGATAGTGGCGAGTGGTAACTCTTGGTAATGGTAACTGCCGTTTGTAGAATAAGAAGAAGGAGATAGGTAGGTTGCGGATGATATGTGTTTGTGTGTACCCTCTAGTGTGCTTATCTGCATGTATATCTCTAATATAAATAGAAATGATAGGAAGTAAGTAGACAAAATAATGACACAGTAATCTCAATTGAATCTTGCATACACAGTACCATATTCAATTCAATTACCTATTGAATCACGGATATAAATTTAACAGTATATATACATATTATCTTAATTATAATATGATATAAATGAAACATGTGACTCTTAATAACACAGTAATGCAGCCGGATTATATATATATTTAACTATTTACAAATAATGGTTCGTGAATCGTCGGGCATGGTCAAAGGGTAACTGATTATCTGAACATAGATTTCAAACTTCCTAGACTCTGTTTTAGGGTTTTTGCTTATCGTGTCGGAAACATATAAAGATTAAGGTTTAAATTTGGTCGGAAATTTCCGGGTCGTTACATGTGTAAACAGGATATTTTAGATTATCATTATTTGATAATCTACGTAAAGCTTTTTAAACCTTTATTTATGAAATAAAGGTTATGGTTTATTTTAAAAATGAATGCAGTCTTTGAAAAACGTCTCATATAGAGGTCAAAACCTCGCAACGAAATCAATTAATATGGAACGTTTTTAATCAATAAGAACGGGACATTTCAATAAGATAGTCGATTTAATTGGTTTTCCATGGCTACATAGGCGTAACCTCGAGCATTCAGTGTTTTTTCTTCTAAACATATGAACGGTCCGTCTCTGCATAAAGTAACAAATTCGGTGTTTGAATAGGTTTGATTATTTGAACATTTACCTCCATGTGACCATTTTCCGCATTTGTGACATCTTTCTAAGTGTCGTGCTCTTCTTTTCGCTGCGGATTTTGATTTTCCTTTACCAAATTGTAACTTATTATCTTCGCATCTGGATTCTTTTCTTACTCCGTCCAATCTTTCTCTGATTACTGATACTATTTCACTCGGAAGTGTGTCATTATTACGTTTAGTGATCAAAGCGTGTAGCATTAGACCATGGTTTAGTTCACAGGCAGTCTTCATTTCGTAAAAACCTAAAAAAAATAAAAATTCAGAATGGGGGGAGAAGACTAGTTCTTTAAGGTCTGCTAGGGAAAGACCATTCGGGTTCCATTTTCGAGAACTACACGAAAACAGACAATCTAACTCTAACAGAAATACATATTATCCTTTAAAGACTTGATTCTCCCCACACTTAGTTAGCTGTGGTATCGAAATTGTGATTAACTTCGTTGTCGACTTCCATCGGACTATCTATGTAATGTTTAACTCTGTGACCATTAACTTTAAATTCAATTCCATTTGAATTTATTAATTCTATCGTTCCGTATGGGAAAACTCTTTTGACTATGAATGGTCCAGACCATCTTGATTTCAATTTTTCAGGAAATAGCTTGAATCGTGAATTGAAAAGAAGAACTCTGTCTCCTTCTTTGAATTCTTTTGAACTTCTGATTCATTTATCATGCCATTTCTTCGTTCTTTCCTTATAGATTAACGAATTTTCATATGCTTCATGTCTTAATTCTTCTAATTCATTTAGTTGACTTAACCGTAGACGTCCAGCTTCATGTAAGTTGAGATTACATGTCTTCGAAGCCTAAAATGCTTTGTGTTCAATTTCTACAGGAAGATGACATGCTTTTCCATAAATAAGTTTAAAAGGTGTGGTTTCAATTGGAGTTTTGTAGGCTGTTCTAAAAGCCCAGAGTGCATCCTCCAATTTAATGGACCATTCCTTCGGATTTGATCCTACGGTTTTCTCTAGAATACGTTTTAAAGCTCGGTTGGTATTTTCAACTTGTCCACTTGTTTGTGGATGATATGTGGTGGAGATTTTATGAGTTACTCCGTATCTTTTGAGAACTTTCTCAAGTTGATTATTACAGAAATGAGTACCCCGATCACTTATTAAAGCTTTCGGCGTTCCAAACCTTGCAAAAAGACGTTTTAAAAAGTTGACTACAACTCGTGCATCGTTAGTTGGGAGAGCTTGTGCTTCCGCCCATTTGGATACATAATCAATGGCTACGAGAATATAGAGATTAATATGAGATTTTAGAAATGGACCCATAAAGTCAATACCCCAAATGTCAAATACTTCACATACTTGGATGACATTTTGTGGCATTTCATCACGTTGACTTATTTTTCCGGCCCTTTGACAAGCATCACAGGATTTGTAAAGAAGGTGTGCGTCTTTGTAAATTGTAGGCCAATAGAATCCAGCATCATAAACTTTTCTTGCTGTTAGTTGAGGCCCATAATGCCCTCCTGTTGGTCCTGTGTGACAATGGTTTAAAATTTTACTAGCTTCATCTCCGAATACACATCGGCGTATTATTCCATCTGGACAACTTTTAAATAGATGTGGATCTTCCCAGAAATAGTGTTTTATATCACTGAAGAATTTCTTTCATTTTTGGTACGATAATCTTTTTTCAAGGAATCCACATACTAAATAGTTTGCATAGTCTGCAAATCATGGAATTTCATTATAATCTATCTTCAATAGATATTCATCAGGAAAGTTGTCTTGTATGGCCGATTCATTTAGAACTTCTAATTCGGGATTTTCAAGACGAAAAAGATGATCAGCGGCGAGATTTTCTGCTCCTCTTTTATCTCGGATTTCAATATCAAATTCTTGTAAGAGTAAGATCCAACGGATTAATCTTGGTTTGGCATCTTGTTTCGAAAATAGGTATCTGAGAGCAGAATGGTCGGTATAGACCACCGTTTTTGCTAGAACGAGATATGAACGAAATTTGTCAAAAGCAAAGACAATAGCAAGGAGTTCTTTTTCAGTAGTTGTGTAATTCATTTGTGCTCCTTGTAACGTCTTACTAGCATAATATATAGGTTGAAATCGTTTTTCAATCCTTTGTCCTAAAACGGCTCCCATTGCAAAATCACTTGCATCGCACATTAATTCAAACGGTAGATTCCAATTTGGTGTTATCATGATCGGCGCATTAGTAAGTTTCTCTTTAAGAATATTAAAAGATTTGATACATTCATCTGAAAAGATGAATGGAGCATCCTTTTCTAGGAGTTTATTCATAGGAGTGGCAATTTTAGAAAAATCTTTTATGAAACGTCGGTAAAAACCGGCATGCCCAAGAAAACTCCTAACTCCTCTAACATTGGTGGGATGTAGAAGTTTAGCAATTACACCTACTTTAGCTCTATCCACTTTAATTCATTCTTTTGAAATTTTATGTCTAAGAACGATGCCTTCTTTAACCATGAAATGACATTTCTCCCAATTAAGTACTAGCTTTGATTGTTCGCATCTAATCAGCATTCGTTCAAGATTAGCTAGACATGATTCAAATGTATCACCGAAGACTGAAAAGTCATCCATGAAAACTTCCATGCATTCTTCTATCATGTCGTGAAAAATCGCCATCATACACCTTTGAAAGGTTGCAGGGGCGTTGCAAAGTCCAAATGGCATGCGTTTGTAAGCAAAAGTACCATAAGGGCACGTGAATGTGGTTTTCTCTTGATCTTCGGGTGCTATTGGAATTTGAAAATATTCGGAAAATCCATCAAGAAAATAATAGTAACTATTTCCGGCTAATCTTTCCAACATTTGATCAATAAAAGTTAAGGGAAAGTGATCTTTTCTGGTGGCGTCATTTAATTTTCTATAATCAATACATACACGCCATCCTGTTACAGTCCTAGTAGGAATAAGCTCATTTTTTCATTTGTAATGACAGTCATGCCACCCTTCTTAGGCACGCATTGAACTGGGCTTACCCATGGGCTATCAGAAATTGGATAAATTAAACCTGCATCTAGCAGTTTAATAATTTCTTTTTTAACTACATCTTGCATATTTTGATTTAGTCTTCGTTGGCGTTGCACATACGTTTTATGACCTTCTTCCGTAAGGATTTTATGTGTGCAATACGAGGGACTTATTCCTTTAATATCATGAATCTTCCATGCAATGGCTGGTTTATGAGCTTTCAACACAGAAATGAGTTGTGATTTTTTATTTTCAGTAAGAGAAGACGATATTATTACAGGTAATTCAGATTCACCATGCAAATAAGCGTATTCCAAATGTTTTGGAAGTGGCTTTAATTCTAATGTCGGTGGTTCTTCTATCGATGATTTATATCGATATCTGTCTTCTTCTTTTAGCATTTGAATTTATTCTGTTGTTGGTTCATATCCATTAGCTATTAGTGTAGCTAACATTTCAGCTTCATCAATTGGTTCATTACCTTCTCCTAAAGAACATTCTCCTGTTCCTTGTAATTCTGGAAATTCTTCTAACAATTCTGCATGTGAGTCTATAGTTTGAATATAATAGCATGTATCATCTGCAGATTGCGGTTGTTGCATTGCTCTATCAACTGAAAAGGTAACACTCTCGTCCTCTATACTTAGGGTCAATTTCTTACCAAACACGTCTATCATTGCTTTAGCCGTGTTTAAGAATGGTCTTCCTAATATGAGAGGAACTTGAGAATCTTCTTCCATGTCCAGAACAACAAAATCTACTGAAAATACTAAAGTACCAACTTTAACTAGCATGTTCTCCATTATCCCTCTAGGATATTTTATTGATCGATCGGCTAGTTGTATGCTTATTCTTGTTGGTTTCAATTCTCCAAGGTCTAGTTTAGCGTATAGTGAATACGGCATTAAATTTATACTAGCACCTAAGTCTGCCAATGCTTCTATTGAACTAAGACTACCCAGAAAACATGGAATTGTGAAACTTCCTGGATCAGATAATTTTTCTGGTATCTTATTCAACAGCACTGCTAAACAATTAGCGTTCATAGTAACAGCCGAGAGTTCTTCCATTTTCTTTCTATTCGTGATCAGATCTTTCAAGAATTTAGCATATCTAGGCATTCCTGAAATCACATCAATGACAGGAAGATTTACATTTATCTGTTTAAACATATCCAAGAATTTGGATTGCTCGGCTTCAAGTTTCTCTTTCTTCATTTTACTCGGGTAAGGAAGTGGTGGTTGGTATGGTTTAACATAAGGTTTAGCCTTAACTGTGTTATCTTCATTAACCTTTTCAACTACCGGTTCTTTTTCCTTATCTTGATCAGGTTGTGGTTCTTGTGGAGTAGGAATAGCTTCATCAGAAGTTACAAGTATTTCAGGTGGTTTAAGTGTTGTACCACTTCTTATGGTAATGGCTTTAGCTGTTTCATTCCGGGGGTTTGCATTTATATCACTAGGTAAACTTCCCAGTTTTCTTTCACCTATTAACCTTGCTAGGTTACTTACTTCTTGTTCCAAGTTTTGAATAGAAGCTTGTTGATTTCTAAATGCTTGAGCATTTTGTTCATTAGTTTGTTTTTGAGATGTGAAAAACTGCGTTTGAGTTTCAACTAGTTTTGTCATCATATCTTCTAAATTCGGCTTTTTATCATCGGTTTGTGGTGGTTTGTTTTGAAAATTAGGTCTTTGCTGGTTGTAAGTATTGTTACATACTTGTTGATTGCTAGGACCTTGTTGGTTGTTGTATGGAATATTTCGATTATAATTCTGGTTTTGATTGTAGATCGGTCTTGGCTGTTGATAATTATTCTGATAATTATTTACAGGCCTTTGGTTTATGTATGAAATATTCTCTCTTTGTTCCATTGTTAATTCAATACTGAGACAATCTTTTGTCAAATGTGGCCCTCCACACTGCTCACAACTAATTCGTATTGAGTGAATATCCTTAGTCATCTTTTCCATTCGTCTCTCGACAGCATCTATCTTTGCGGAAATGGAATCTAAGTCATGGCTAGAATCGGCTCTAGCTGCTTTAGATGATCTAACGATATCTTTTTCTTGGTGCCACTCATGTGAGTGGGAAGCAGTGTTATCAATAATTTTATAAGCATCAGTTTCGGTTTTCTTCATAATGGAACCACCAGCTGCTATATCGATGTCTTTTCTTGTAGTGATGTCGCATCCTTGGTAGAATATTTGTACTATTTGACAGGTGTCTATACCATGTTGCGGACATCCTCTTAATAACTTTCCAAATCTTGTCCACGCCTCATATAGAGTTTCATTCGGCTTCTGTGTGAACGTAACAATTTCTCCTTGAAGTCTTACGGCTTTAGATGCCGGAAAGAATTGTTTAAGAAATTTTTCAACTAAAACGTCCCATGTATCAATCGCCCCTTCAGGTAACGATTCCAACCAATCTTTGGCTTCTCCCTTTAAAGTCCAGGGAAATAACATGAGATATATCTGTTCATCCTCAACTTCTCTTATTTTAAATAGAGTGCAGATCCATTAAAGGTACGAAGATGTTCATTTGGATCTTCCTTCGGCGCACCAATAAATTGGCATTGATTAGTCACCATGTGTAGAATTTGTCCTTTGATTTCATAATCTGGCGCATTAATGTCTGGATGAGTAATTGCGTGACCTTGGCCAGTACGTTTAGCTCTCATTCGGTCTTCCATACTTAAAGGTTCTAGATTCTCCATAATTGAATTTGTTGAATCGGAATCACTAGAGGATTCTGATTTAATGGTTCGTTCCTCAACAATCTCTGTTTGAATGATTGGTGGTTCCGGAGGAAAATTTAATGGTTCAGGATCTATGAATCGTCCCTGAATATTCTCCGGATTCTCAATTGTGAGGTCGGGTTCAAAAAATGGATTATCGAAAATTTGAATTGGAGTACTTGGTCGACTGGATGACGATTCTAAAGAAAAATCAACGGCGGTAATATTTGCTAAATGTCTTGATCGAGTTACAGGTGGTGAACGTACAAAAGGTGGTGAACATCTTGCTCAGTGCATTCACTGAATATCCTATTAGTTTTTAAAAGGAAAGAAAAATTATATAAGTTATCTAATTAATAGACTTTTCTGATTTTGCCCACGTTTCGAATAGCCAAAAGATGCAGCAGAGGGGCAGGATTCGTTTGGTCTCAATATAATTGAGGACTGTTTGGCTCCAATAACCCGGTCCACGTACAAATCCAACTATTACTACGAACCAGAAAATTTTGATGTCTATCAATTTAACCACTTAAAATAAATTTTCGTAATTTTAAGAAATTTAGATAAGAAGTAGAAAAAAAATCTATGTCCTAAAACTAGAATAGCGAGAAATAAGAAAGAAAAAGAGTGCGTCGAAAAAGAAAAAGAAAAGGGTTGAAAAATAAAAGGCGTCGAAAAATAAAAAATAAAAAAATGACTTATAGAACTTAAAAACACTCGACTAACCCAACCTTATTACTATCACTAACTTAAAATTATAATCGCAAATTGAGATTACTAATTGGAATGATAATTGATACATAGGTAAAAGGCGTCTAAAAATATTAAAGCTTACAAGTAAAACTATATCCCAAATGGAAATAACTTAAAAAGAAACTAAAACTTAAAAAGGCGTCGCAAAATTCTAAAGCACTTAAATCTTAGTCTAAAGAAAAGGCACTTAAGGGATTTTACGACAAAGCCTAAAAATCTAGAAATAAAAATAACTATGGCAAAAACTAAGTTTTAAAACTAAAAACTAGCGAAAAACACAAATATTACGTTAAAACAATTAAAAAGGGACAAAATATAAAAATATACTAAAAGTTGTAAAAAGTACAATTTTTATAAAAATATTATTTTTATATTATTTATTTTATAAAATTATTAATTTTATAATTTAATTAAACTAAATAAAATTAAATAAAACAAAATAAACTAATTAAAACTAAATATTATAATAAAAATACCCTAATTAGGTTTTAGAATTAATAATAATAATAATTATCCCGTAATTAATGCTGTTAGGGTTCCTGTGTACCCGTGTCAGGGCTGCTCCGCGACTTGCGGTGCCCGAGGCTGGAAAACTCTGCTAGTCGCGGGGTTTCAAATTTCAGATCAGGTTGCTTCGTTTGACAAGTTCAACGTAATTTTATTTATATATATTTTTTTATTTTTCTGTTTTTAATTTAATTAAAATATTTATATAATTTAAATAAAACTTATATTTTAAAAATTAGAATAGAAATAAAAATATGTTACAATTTTATAAATAAAAATCTTAAAACTAGATTTATATATAAATTTTTTTTTTCCTTTTTTGATTTTATGTTTTAAATAAAAACAAAATATTTAAATAAAACTTATATTTTTATAAAATAAAAATAAAGAAACTTTATAAAACTTAAATATTTAACAAACTCTTAAAAATATTTATATTTTTGTTTTTCTTTTTATATTTTTGAATATTTAAAACATATTTTTACATAAGCGTATTTTTATAAAACTAAACTAAAAATAAAAAAAAATCTTTTTTTTATATATTTATTAGCGTTGCGCTTCCGGCTTTTAAGCTAGATCGTTCCCCGGCAGCGGCGCCAAAAATACTTGACAGTTAAAGCTAAGGGGTATAAAATACTATTAAATTTTACTAGGAAATACTATTAAATACGATACAATTTTACACAAGATATTTATTTATTTAGAGAATGGATATACTTAATGTAACGACCCTACTTTTTCCGTTATCTTTTACCGTTAATTATTTATCGACCGTTAACTGTTATTCGTGCCACGTCATTTCTATGACCTATATTATTATTTTTGTAATAATATATTAATTATTATGTGTTATATGAATATTTGTATTCATATCTTTAATTGTACGTTTCTACGTGTCGCGGATTTCTATCCGACGAATCTTTTCGGTTTTCAAACCAACGGTCGAGCTTTTGGGATTTTTAAGTCCTAATTATTTTAAATAAGATATTTTAATGTCATATGATCATATATAGTGTTTATATATTTTATTCGTCGCGTATTTGTTATCTCTCCGAAAAATCAATCTCGTAGTGGTGTTTTCGCGTTTCGGGCTTCGTTCGGGCATTCGGGCCACAAGACTTCTTTCATTTATCAAGTTGGCCCACAAGTGGGGCCCACCCTTCATAATTCAGCCGAAAATATCAAGGGGGAGGGGGGTATTGTGCCATTTTTCCCAAACTTGTAGTTTTAGGGATCAAAACCTAATCATTACTTCATTCTTCCCCATTTTCACATTTTAATTTTTGTTTCCTCCTCCCCTTGCTCTCCTTGCCGTCACCTACCACCAAGAACATCATCATCATCTCACAAAATTGTTAATCATTTCAAGAGAGGCTTTCAACATAATCGGATTCTACACAACGATCTCTACGCGTTCATATTACTTGATTGTTGATTAGGGTATAAACCCTAACCCTAGATTTTCAATTTTTCAATTATTTTTCTGTTTTTACATGTTATATTGATAGTATGATGATAATATGTTATTGTATTGTTGATTGTATGCGTAGAATTGCTCGATTGCATATTTTTTCGGTTTGATAAAATTGGGACAGCAGCTTTTTCGTGTGTTTCTGATAATGTAACTGATGTTGATCATAAAATAAAGTATATAAATGAGTTCCTCTCATCAAGACATTAATTTTAGACTCCGGATTCATGTCGTTTCGATTCCCGGAGCCCTAGATACGAGCAAAGTGGTATTTTGTTAAGATTGAAATGTGATTTTGGTATGAACCAGGTTTGGTCCGACTTTGTGACCATATTTGGTGACTTTAGAGTGTGTTAGTGTGTTAGGACTGATGGTGGGGCGAACTTTCATGTTCGGGTCATCTCAATCCGAGCCACGAATCACCCGTTACGTCTAAAACACGTTTTTGATTGAATTGAAGTTCCAAGTAGTGTATTAGCTGTATATCACGACTTGTGGGCTGTTCATGGTGTGTTCTTGAGTGTACCAAAGTGTCGGGTGGTTTGCTTAGGCGGAGATATATGTAAGCCTCGCCAAAAACCGACATCCGGGGCTCAGGATACGACCCGATGAACTTTTGATTTAAAACTTGGGATTAATTATTAAACTTATGATATAAATAATGGATTTCATTATCATTTAATTACTTATGATATAAAAAGTAATTATTATTATTATTTAAGACTTATGATATATATTTATTATATCATTTAATTAATACTTATGATTTAATTAACATTTTAATTAAACTTGTGATTAATAATACTTTCATTATTAATGGAAAATACTTATGATAAGTATTAAACTTATATTATGAGATTATTATAATAAGACTTATAATAAGGATTAATTAATTATTTAATTATTATAAGGCTTAGTTATTATTTAATTATAATTTAATTATTAAATACTTATGATTTAATATTATAATTAGAAACTTATGATATGATTAATAATTCATTATTAATTAATAATACTTATGATATAATTTAAAATTTATTATTAATGAATAATACTTATATTATGACTAATATTTAATTAATTAATTAAATACTTATGTTATATTAATTATATCATTTAAACTTATATTAACTTTAATAATTCATTTTAATTTAATTAAACTTATGTTATGACATAATTAGACATATTTAACTTTAATAAACGTTATAACTTACATTATTATTATAACTTACACTTTTAAAATTAACGTTGACTATGTTTGACCAAGGTTGACTTTTGAGTTGACTTTCGGTTGACTTTGACTTTCAGTTGACTTTTGTTGACTTTCTAATTAAGGAAACTTTCCTAACTTATAAACCTTCCAAAAATAGAAACTTTCCAAAAATAGAAACTTTCCAAAAATAGAAACTTTCCAAAAATGGAAACCTGCCAAAAATAGAAACTTTCTAAAAATAGAAAGTGTGTGTCCGTAAGCTGTTCCAATCAAACCATTGCATATTGAGTATTGTTCTATGTCTACTTGCAACATGTACAATAGCTATCATACTAAGACTTGGCCTAAGTTAGTTATTTATATCGACCTGCTTTGTTTATAGGTCGGCGTTGTGATCATTTCTGATCACTATACTACTTTTGTTGTTCGCTTAATTGTGTTGGTTACTTCATTACTATTAAGGTGAGTTATAGTCCCATTTTTCTATTTTAAAGCTTTTGGGATGAGAATACAGGCAATTTATTTTATATTTTGAACATAAGTGGAAGTTGGTTTAAATTATTCATTGTGAGTTGAACAAAAATATTCCCTAGTCTGGTAACTGTAATCACTGGTTTCTACTGGTTAACGCGAATCCTACGGATAGATCTATCGGGTTTGACAACCCCATTTCGAGCTACTCGCGCTAGCAATTTATAATCGGAATGTTTAGTACTTCGTAATTTGTTGTAGATACACTTGTTCGGTGTATATTATTTATTGTATTTGGCAAGGGTAAATAAATGGTTAAGTGGTTACCAGGTGGCTCACGGTAAATGGAATAATGTTTTTATATGTTTTCTAGCATATAATTTTGTGGTCCAAAAGGGAGTTTTTATGTTTTCAAACATAAATTTTTATGGTTTAAATTAAATATTGTTTGCAATATTAAACCTATAATTCACTCAACATTTTTGTTGACAGTTACTCGCATGTTTTATTCTCAGGTTCATGATAGATTGCTTCCGCTGTGCTTAGAGAGTCTGCATATTTATGATCGCATCTTTTGTTAAACATTAACTTGCATTCTATTTTGATACATTTAATAGTGGATGCTGTTGACTTTGTTTTGGTCAACTTTTGGTTAAGTAATAATGTACGGTTTCTCTAAACTTACATATTTTGGTAGGTTTCCTTTATAGGAAATCATTTTTAAATAAAGAATGCAAGGTTATTTATTAAATTCATATATAGTTGTGATCAAGTTGTGGGACCAAGATAACGATGGTCGTCAAGTGTACTTTGACAGGTCGTTAAAGTTGGTATCAGAGCCAGGTTGTAGGGAATTAGGCTGCATTGATGTCGTCACCCCGAGTTAATAGGGTGCATTAGTGAGTCTAGTCTACAGCCCGGCCTATAATGTATTATTATATATGATTATTTGTATCGTATTAGTATGTATATTGTTATCATACATACATCTGGTTATGTTCTGAATCCGGGAAGAACTCCCATTCTGATTTAAACGTATTCTCCGACTCATGCGAGTTTATCATTATAAGATCACCTCGGAAAGTGAAACCGAGGGATGTCATTCTTCACTTCTGAAATTCTAGACATTTCTATGTCATCTATTATGGTTATGTATATAACGTTTGAGTTATATTACGTGAGATGTCATTCTTGACTTCTAAATGCTCGGCATTTCAATGTCAGCTATTATGTTTAGATATATAACATTCTTGTTATATTACGTGCCTTTGTGCCGTTGTGCCTGTGTGCTTTGGGTTTTTAACCAGAAAACGTCATTCTTGACTTTTAGAGATTTTTGGTACTTCGAAGACATTTCTATGTCACCGTTACTCCTATTCGTTACTTATGATGTTTTGTCTCTTGTGCTATCCTTAACACATTGTTTAAGAAATTGTTTTAGAGAAATTGTGTGGAAATTCGAGGTTGATCGCGTGTCCTGACCTCATGTAGTGCTATTGGAATGGAACTATGAATTAGTGAAATATAATGGCGTCAGGCCAACGTGATTATATTCCGTTAATTTATAAAGAAGTCCCAATATTGTGACATGAGGAATAGAAAGCGAGTCAAAGAAAATTTTTACACTACTTATTCAGAAATTCCGATGTATTACTTGGGCAGGGAAAATATTCATTATCTTATTTGTTGATATACGAGAAGCTCGTTTTAACCAAATTATGTATCTCATGCTCTATCCTTCATAACTCGCTTGTTAGCAACAGCTTCGCTCGGGAACAGTTTTGGCCAAGGACTTATGTCCTGATAATAGTCAAAACAACATTTAACTCATTGGTTTTCATGACCCCGTAACATTTGTTGGTCAAATGTCGCACGACGATTCAAGTCCTTTACTCGATCTTCCACGATCTTACTTCAACTTGTAACCTCTGAAATACAGATACTCTGTTTATCATCAGGAGTTTTAAACATTTGTTTAATTGGGCGGTTCTCACGAGATTTATGGGTGAATAGAAGTAATGAAATATTTTGTCATGTATACAATTTATAAAATCATATATGTATGTATGGATTCAAAAGAATAAATTTACCCTTACCTATTTTGGCTAGTATATACTAAATTATACCTCCAAAATTATTTTAAGACCACTCATTTATTGAGCTGTTTAACTAAGTCAATTTGTTTTTATATAAAATGGTACACGTTGTACATGCTTCTAAATTTACTAAAAGCTTCGTTCCGTTTATGTTGTCACATCAAACGTTTAAAGCTTTTTCAAAACTCCTTTGATTGATTTTATCAAATTTTTGCATTACTCTACAGAGTGTCTGGATCACAGTTCTTCTCATCCTTCGTTTAAGGATGAAACTTACCATTAAGTTCATTGATAGAAGCTCTTACACCACTTTGGATGCCGGTTTTATAAAATCTGTGCGAGAGTCTTCGCGTTCATAAATTTTTTTCTCTTATGGTTGGACATTGCCGAAACGCAGATCGATAAATCAATTTTCTAGGGTACACTCGGTGGTCACCCTATTGTAGAAAAGGCGCTAGGTGGGTTTCTACCCCAACTGTTGTTATAGTGGGTATCATGGATATATATTACACTAGACCGTTTGAGGAGTTTCTACTCTCAATATTTCGCTGTCAACCGCAACACCCTCGTAAACATCAATCCTAGGATTCAATACTTTGAAGTGCACGAAATTATTTTTGGAGATTCATCTCACCTGGAGCGGGCCATTCTTTATAGTCCACGATTCACGTTTCCTTTCATCTGCATATAAGTTTAAGAATATGGATGAATCCTAGATTTTCTCGCTCATTGTACAAGGAAGTTCACTCTCGTTGAAATATCACACCTTTCGTACGTCTTCCTTTCGGAAATGTAATGAAAATTTACTTTGAAGTCCATGATCCTCGTTATCTCCCTTGAGAGAATTGCCTTATATATCTATGCCACCGATGTGACTACTCTATATATTTCTTCCTTCGTTGTTGCAACTATATTTCATTCGTCCCAGTTCGTCCCCTTGGGGAGCTCCTATTTTGTTTGTCAAGAAGAAAGATGGTTCGTTCTGATTGTGTATTGATTATCGCGAGTTAAACAAGCGTACTATTAAGAATCGTTACCCTTTTCCGAGAATTGATGATCTGTTCGATCAACTTCAAGGTTCGTCCATTTATTCTAAGATTGATCTTCGTTCTGCTTATCACCAATTACGCGTTAAAGAATCTGATGTTTCGAAAACCGCTTTTCGCACCCGTTATGGTCACTTCGAATTCCTTGTTATGCCGTTCGAATTAACAAATGCACCTGCTGTGTTCATGGACCTCATGAACCGTGTGTGCAGAACCTATCTGGACAGATTCGTTATCGTTTTCATCGACGACATCCTTATTTATTTCAAGAGTGATGAAGAGCACGGAGAACATTTGAAGTTGGTGCTTGATTTGTTGAGGAAAGAAGAGTTGTACACTAAGTTCTCTAAGTGTGCTTTCTAGTTAAGAGAAGTTCAATTCCTTGGACATATTGTTAGTGAACAGGGAATACAAGTTGATCCTGCCAAGATTGAGGCAATTGAGAAGTGGGAAATTCCTACTATAGAAGGTTCATTCAAGATTTCTCTCGTATAGCGAAACCTCTGACTGCTTTAACGCACAAGGGGAAGAAGTATGAGTGAAAGGATGAACAAGAGACTGATTTTCAAACTCTGAAGAAGAAGTTGACTACCGCTCCGATATTATCACTACCTGAAGGTAATGACGATTTGGTTATTTGTTGTGATGCTTCGCGTCAGGGCTTTGGTTGTGTTTTGATGCAACGAAAGAAAGTCATTGCTTATGCGTCACGTCAGTTGAAGATCCATGAGCATAATTATACAACCCATGATTTAGAATTGGAAGCTGTTGTGTTCGCACTCAAGAATTGGAGACATTACTTATATGGGGTCAAATGTACAGTGTACAGTGATCACAAAAGTCTTCAACATATCTTTGATCAAAGATAGTGGAATATGAGGTAGCGAAGATGGGTTGAATTGTTGAACGATTATGATTGTGAACTCCTTTAGCCATTCCGGGAAAAAGCCAGTGTTGTGGCTGATGCTTTGAGTCAAAAAGAGAGAGTTGAACCTCATAGGTTTAGGGCCTTGAATATGACCATTTGAACAAACCTCGCAAGGCAGATTCTTGCAGCTCAACAAGAAGCCTTGAAGGAGGAGAATTTTGTAACGGGAAGGTCCGAGGCTTGAGTAAACAGTTAGAGGTATGAATCGATGGTACTCGGTATTTTGCTAGACGTCTTTGGATTCCGAAATTTGGTGATTTGCGACAACTTGTTTTTGATGAAGCTCATAAGTCTGGGTCTATTCATCCTGGTTCAGGAAAGATGTATCATGACCTTAAGGAGCTGTATTGGTGGTCTAATTTGAAAGCTGGTGTGGCTACATATGTGGCTAAGTGTTTGACCTGTACTAAGGTTAAAGCTGAACATCAAAAACCGTCTGGACTTTTGGTGCAACCTGAGATTCCCGAGTGGAAGTGGGAAGGTATTACAATGGATTTTATTACGAAGTTACTGAGAGTTGTGGGTGGTTATGATACCATTTGGGTGATTGTTGACCGACTCACAAAATCAGCTCATTTCTTACAGATTAAAGAAACAGATTCGAAGGAGAAGCTTACTTGTTTGTATTTGAAGGAGATTGTTTTTAGACATGGTGTTCCCGTGTTATTTCGGACCGAGATAGTCGATTTACATCGAGATTTTGGTGGTCCTTACAAGATGCTTTGGGAACTAAATTGGATATGAACACTATTTATCATCCACAGTCAGATGGTCAGAGTGAAAGGACCAT
The DNA here is from genome assembly GCF_046630445.1 of Rutidosis leptorrhynchoides. Lineage (NCBI taxonomy): Eukaryota > Viridiplantae > Streptophyta > Magnoliopsida > Asterales > Asteraceae > Rutidosis > Rutidosis leptorrhynchoides. The sequence continues at coordinate 98,843,445 of NC_092335.1, forward strand.
TCAAACGTTGGAAGACATGTTACGAGCATGCATCATTGATTTTGGTAATGGTTGGGATAAGTACTTGCCACTGACTGAATTTTCTTATAATAACAGATATCATGCAATTATTAAGCCGCACCTTTTGAAGCGTTGTATGGTAGAAAGTGTAGGTCTCCTGTCTGCTGGAATGAGGTTGGGGATGCTCAACTCACAGGTCCAGGAATTATTCATGAGACTACCGAGAAGATCGTACAGATTAAGGTAAGTTTGAGAACCGCCAGAAGTCGCAAAAGAGTTATGCCAATAAGAGAAGGAACGATATTGAATTTCAGGTCGGTGATCGTGTTATGTTGAAGGTATCACCTTGGAAGGGCGTGATATGTTTTGGTAAAAGAGGAAAGTTGAATCCTCGTTTTGTTGGACCGTTTGAGATTATTGAGAGAGTTGGACCCATGGCTTATCGTTTGAAATTGCCACAAGGACTCAGTGTTGTTCACGACATTTTTCACGTGTCGAATTTGAAGAAGTGTTTGGCCGAGGCTGATAAGACTATTCCTCTGAAGGAGCTTCATGTTGATAAGCAACTATATTTTATTGAGGAACCTGTTGAAATTATGGATCGAGATGTTAAGACTCTCAAGCAAAGTAGAATTCCTATTGTTCGAGTTAAATGGAACGCCAGACGCAGTCCCGAGTTCACTTGGGAGCGTGAAGATCAGATGAGGCAGAAGTACCTGCATTTGTTCCCAGATGCCGAGTCAACCCCTGCACCTGCTTAAATTTCGGGACGAAATTTCCGTAACGGGAAGGTACTGTAACGACCCTACTTTTTCCGTTATCTTTTACCGTTAATTATTTAACGACCGTTAACTGTTATTCGTGCCACGTCATTTCTATGACCTATATTATTATCTTTGTAATAATATATTAATTATTATGTGTTATATGAATATTTGTATTCATATCTTTAATTGTACGTTTCTACGTGTCGCGGATTTCTATCCGACGAATCTTTTCGGTTTTCAAACCAACGGTCGAGCTTTTGGGATTTTTAAGTCCTAATTATTTTAAATATGATATTTTAATGTCATATGATCATATATAGTGTTTATATATTTTATTCGTCGCGTATTTGTTATCTCTCCGAAAAATCAATCGCGTAGTGGTGTTTTCGCGTTTCGGGCTTCGTTCAGGCATTCGGGCCACAGGACTTCTTTCATTTATCAAGTTGGCCCACAAGTGGGGCCCACCCTTCATAATTCAGCCGAAAATATCAAGGGGGAGGGGGTATTGTGCCATTTTTCCCAAACTTGTAGTTTTAGGGATCAAAACCTAATCATTACTTCATTCTTCCCCATTTTCACATTTTAATTTTTGTTTCCTCCTCCCCTTGCTCTCCTTGCCATCACCTACCACCAAGAACATCATCATCATCTCACAAAATTGTTAATCATTTCAAGAGGCTTTCAACATAATCGGATTCTACACAACGATCTCTACGCGTTCATATTACTTGATTGTTGATTAGGGTATAAACCCTAACCCTAGATTTTCAATGTTTCAATTATTTTTCTGTTTTTACATGTTATATTGATAGTATGATGATAATATGTTATTGTATTGTTGATTGTATGCGTAGAATTGCTCGATTGCATATTTTTTCGGTTTGATAAAATTGGGACAGCAGCTTTTTCGTGTGTTTCTGATAATGTAACTGATGTTGATCATAAAATAAAGTATATAAATGAGTTCCTCTCATCAAGACATTAATTTTAGACTCCGGATTCATGTCGTTTCGATTCCCGGAGCCCTAGATACGAGCAAAGTGGTATTTTGTTAAGATTGAAATGTGATTTTGGTATGAACCAGGTTTGGTCCGACTTTGTGACCATATTTGGTGACTTTAGAGTGTTTTAGTGTGTTAGGACTGATGGTGGGGCGAACTTTCATGTTCGGGTCATCTCAATCCGAGCCACGAATCACCCGTTACGTCTAAAACACGTTTTTGATTGAATTGAAGTTCCAAGTAGTGTATTGGCTGTATATCACGACTTGTGGGCTGTTCATGGTGTGTTCTTGAGTGTACCAAAGTGTCGGGTGGTTTGCTTAGGCGGAGATATATGTAAGGCTCGCCAAAAACCGACATCCGGGGCTCAGGATACGACCCGATGAACTTTTGATTTAAAACTTGGGATTAATTATTAAACTTATGATATAAATAATGGATTTCATTATCATTTAATTACTTTTGATATAAAAAGTAATTATTATTATTATTTAAGACTTATGATATATATTTATTATATCATTTAATTAATACTTATGATTTAATTAACATTTTAATTAAACTTGTGATTAATAATACTTTCATTATTAATGGAAAATACTTATGATAAGTATTAAACTTATATTATGAGATTATTATAATAAGACTTATAATAAGGATTAATTAATTATTTAATTATTATAAGGCTTAGTTATTATTTAATTATAATTTAATTATTAAATACTTATGATTTAATGATTATAATTAGAAACTTATGATATGATTAATAATTCATTATTAATTAATAATACTTATGATATAATTTAAAATTTATTATTAATGAATAATACTTATATTATGACTAATATTTAATTAATTAATTAAATACTTATGTTATATTAATTATATCATTTAAACTTATATTAACTTTAATAATTCATTTTAATTTAATTAAACTTATGTTATGACATAATTAGACATATTTAACTTTAATAAACGTTATAACTTACATTATTATTATAACTTACACTTTTAAAATTAACGTTGACTATGTTTGACCAAGGTTGACTTTTGAGTTGACTTTCAGTTGACTTTGACTTTCAGTTGACTTTTGTTGACTTTCTAATTAAGGAAACTTTCCTAACTTATAAACCTTCCAAAAATAGAAACTTTCCAAAAATAGAAACTTTCCAAAAATAGAAACTTTCCAAAAATGGAAACCTGCCAAAAATAGAAACTTTTTAAAATAGAAAGTGTGTGTCCGTAAGCTGTTCCAATCAAACCATTGCATATTGAGTATTGTTCTATGTCTACTTGGAACATGTACAATAGCTATCATACTAAGACTTGGCCTAAGTTAGTTATTTATATCGACCTGCTTTGTTTATAGGTCGGCGTTGTGATCATTTCTGATCACTGTACTACTTTTGTTGTTCGCTTAATTGTGTTGGTTACTTCATTACTATTAAGGTGAGTTATAGTCCCATTTTTCTATTTTAAAGCTTTTGGGATGAGAATACATGCAATTTATTTTATATTTTGAACATAAGTGGAAGTTGGTTTAAATTATTCATTGTGAGTTGAACAAAAATATTCCCTAGTCTGGTAACTGTAATCACTGGTTTCTACTGGTGAACGCGAATCCTACGGATAGATCTATCGGGTTTGACAACCCCATTTCGAGCTAGTCGCGCTAGCAATTTATAATCGGAATGTTTAGTACTTCGTAATTTGTTGTAGATACACTTGTTCGGTGTATATTATTTATTGTATTTGGCAAGGGTAAATAAATGGTTAAGTGGTTACCAGGTGGCTCACGGTAAATGGAATAATGTTTTTATATGTTTTCTAGCATATAATTTTGTGGTCCAAAAGGGAGTTTTTATGTTTTCAAACATAAATTTTTATGGTTTAAATTAAATATTGTTTGCAATATTAAACCTATAATTCACTCAACATTTTTGTTGACAGTTACTCGCATGTTTTATTCTCAGGTTCATGATAGATTGCTTCCGCTGTGCTTAGAGAGTCTGCATATTTATGATAGCAGCTTTTGTTAAACATTAACTTGCATTCTATTTTGATACATTTAATAGTGGATGCTGTTGACTTTGTTTTGGTCAACTTTTGGTTAAGTAATAATGTACGGTTTCTCTAAACTTACATATTTTGGTAGGTTTCCTTTATAGGAAATCATTTTTAAATAAAGAATGCAAGGTTATTTATTAAATTCATATATAGTTGTGATCAAGCTGTGGGACCAAGATAACGATGGTCGTCAAGTGTACTTTGACAGGTCGTTAAACTTAAACCTTGCTACAACACTTATAGGCAGTGTACCTAATCGTACAGTAGTGTAGTTTTTAGTAAGTCCGGTTCGTTCCACAGGGAAAATCTTTTAATCAAAGCTTAACGCTATATTAGTTTAATTTATAAAAATACAAATATATATATATATATATAAGTAATATTATTATTATAAAGGGGGGTTTTTACCGTTTAATGACCGGTTTGTCGATTTTAAAACTTTAGTAGCAGTTAAAACCAAATGTAAAATATTAAATAAATAAAAGACTTAATTTAAAGCGTAAAGTAAATAACGATAATGAAATTGCGAATAATAAAAGTGCGATAAAATAAACTTGCGATAATTAAAAAGTGCAATTAAATACAATAACAATAAAAGTGCGATAATTAGAAGTGCAATTAAATATAAAATAAAGGAAATTAAATATGAAATAAAAGAATTATGCTTATTTAAACTTCCGTAATCATGATGTTTGACGTGTTGATTTTAGTTTTATGCCTATGGGTTAATTGTCCTTTGTCCTGTATTATTTAATATGTCCGTCTGGTTTTTGTCCATAACAGTCCATCAGTCATAAATATAAAGTGCGAGTGTCCTCGTCAAATTATCCTTATACCCGAAGTTTAAATATTCCAACTAATTGGGGACTTAAACTGTAACAAGATTTTAATACTTTGTTTAATAATTACACCAGGATGTCGACTGAGTGTAACCCAAGGTTTTAATACTTTGTTATCAATTATGCCAAGTGTCCTTGTACATAATTTCACCCCTGTTTTAATAATTCTAGTGGCTATTAATCCATTCCCGTGTCCGGTTAAATGAACGATTATTCGTACATATAAATACCTCACCCATCGTGTCCGGTCGAGTGTATATGGTTATTTATAGGGACATCCAATTGTAAATCTTTATATTAAAATTAATAAATTATCATTTAGTTAAATAAATATAAAGCCCATTAATAGCTCATAGTCTAATTTCCACAAGTGTCGTTCTTTTGTCCAAACCCCAATTATGGTACAAAGCCCGCTTACCCAATTTTAATATTTTTAGCCCAACATCATGATTACTTCGGATTAAATAAGCATAATAATAACTTAGCTACGAGACATTAATGTAAAAAGGTTGAACATAACTTACAATGATTAAAAATAGCGTAGCGTTACACGGACAGAATTTTGACTTACACCCTTACAACATTCGCTAACATACCCTTATTATTAGGATTTAAAATTAAAATTAAAATTAAAATATAAATTTTATATATATATATATATATATATATATATATATATATATATATATATATATATATATATACGTATATATTGAGAGAGAGATAGATTATGGATATTTTTGCGATCAAACTGCGTTTGCTTTTATAGGGATTTGAGTCCAGGTGAGCTCCGCGACTCACGCCCTTTTTGCTCTTCAAACTCCACGAGTCACGGAGTTTTTAATTACAGCTCACCCAGCTTTGGCTCTTTGTTTACTGACGGTTTATTATATAAATATAATATATATATAATTTATATAATTAATTATATATTATATTATATTTATATACATAGTTAACTTGTAATTTTTAGTCCGTTGCGTCGAGCGTTGAGAGTTGACTCTGGTCCCGATTCCGGATTTTCGAACGTCCTTGCGAATAATTTAATATCTTGTACTTTGTGTTTTGAATCTTGTACTCTTGTAATTTCGAGACGTTTATTATCAATAATTGGAACCTCTTTGATTGTATTTTGTACTTTTGAGCTTTTTGGTCGTTTGCGTCTTCAATTCGTCGAATCTGCCTTTTGGTTTCACCTTTTATTATTTAAACGAATATCACTTGTAAATAGAACAATTTCAACTAAAAGCTTGTCTTTCTTGAGGAATAATGCTATGAAATATATGTTCATTTTTAGCATTATCAATTGGTTGGTCCATTCCAGTCACACTGCTTTCGGTGCTTGAGTGGGATTCCATTTCGGAATCCGAGGGACTTGAACTAATGACGAATTCCATTTCGTACGATTGAATAAAGGATTTTTCGATATGAAATGATTTTACAGCTATCGAATGGTATCCTAATTACATAGAATATCTATATATATAGAGCAAAAGATTTCGTAGATTACGGAGGAATTTACTGGATATGTCGGGCAAAGTTTACAGTAACAGATACGCTAAGATATGAATTAGCAGATACGCTAAGATATGAATTTTGTCTATACACTATTCATGCAATCAATGCAATAAGATGTGTCTAGACTAAGAATGATAAGCAGGAAATTTTCCGACAAAAATGATAAGCAAAACTTTTGACATGCAGACACGGTCGAAGTCCAGACTCACTAATGCATCCTAACGACTATCAGTTAGACACACTAATGCAGACCTGGTTCGCTAATACCACTGCTCTGATACCACCTGAAATAACTCGTCCTTATCCATAAGGACGAATACAATAACATATGGTTACATTGCGAGGTATTTGACCTCTATATGATACATTTACAAACATTGCATTCATTTTCCAAAAGACAAACTTTCATTTAATCGAAAGTTGACACGCATGCGTACCATTTCATAATATCCAACTATAAATGACCTAATCTGTCATTTACTTAGTAATAATCTTTATTGAACTCAACGACTTGAATGCAACGTCTTTTGAAATATGCCATGAATGACTCCAAGTAATATCTTTAAAATGAGCAAATGCACAGTGGAAGATTTCTTTCAAACTTGAGAATAAACATGCTTTCAAGTGTCAACCAAAAGGTTGGTGAGTTCATTAGTTTATCATAATCATTCATTTCCATTATTTTAATAAACCACAAGATTTTTGTTTAACATAATTCCCATAGCAGAATCCTCTCGTCTGCATAAAGGTAAAATCATTTCTAATAATATAATAGACAACAAGATTTTCATTTTTCATAAACATAATCCTCAAGCAGAATCCTCTCGTCTGCATTAAGGTAAAATCATTCATATGGATTGAACACCTGGTAACTGACATTAACATAATGCATATAGAATATCCCCAAAACAGAATCCTCTCGTCTGTATAACAGAATCCTCTCATCTGTATAATAATTGAAGTACTAAAGCATTCGTACCTCGGATGGGGTTTGTTAGGCCCATAGATCTATCTTTAGGATTCGCGTCAATTAGGCGTATTGTTCCCTAATTCTTAGGTTACCAAGCTAAAAAGGGGTGGTATTCGATTTCGATAATCCAACCATAGAATGTAGTTTGAGTACTTGTGTCTATTTCATCAAACATTTATAAAAAACATCGCATGTATTCTCAGTCCCAAAAATATATATTGCAAAAGCATTTAAAAAGGGAGCAAATGAAACTCACAATACTGTATTTCGTAGTAAAAATACATATGACGGCATTGAACAAGTGCAAGGTTGGTCTCAGATTCACGAACCTATATTAAGTATATATATTTATATATTGGTCAATATCTGTCTAACAAATTCAGGTCAAGTCGTAGTGTATCACAATCCTAATGCTCGAGATTATCATGCAAAAGTCAACAAAAATCAATTTAACCGAAAATGACTTCCAAAATCCATACATGATTATTATATAACTTAAATATCGTCATTTTTATATATATTTAATATTTTTAAAAGTCATTGGTTAATAAAATTTATATTTAAAACTTATATATGATAAAAATATACTTTTATATATTTTAAGTAAATAAATTTATAGAGTTCATTTAATATCATAAAAATAATATGATAGGTATTATTAATGTAATTATTTTACACGTAGAAAAATATCTTTGTTTCACATATTTATTTGATAAAATAATATCGTTAATAATAATAGTAAGTAAACGTTGTATTATTTTGTAATAATAATAATTATTATTCTAATAATAATAATAATAATAAAAATAATATTTTTATTTACAAAAAATGGTATTATGATAAAATGATAATTCTTATTAATAATAATAATGAAATTTTATATTAACAATGATATTCCTATTAAGAATAATAATTTTTGTAAAAATGATAGTTTTAATATTAATAATACTTTTAATAATAATAGTGATAAAAATAATGAAAAACGATAATGTTATCTAAATCAATATCTTACGATATTTTAAATTTCATCATGATATCTATACTCATTATTTCCTAATCGATTCTTTTAATAGCTTTTAATAGTCTTTTATTTCGCGTTCATATTAATGATCATAATAGTAATCATAATAATTAGGTGTTATTAATACTAATAATAATAAATATTATGATAATATTAATGATAATACTAATAACTATTTTAATGATATTAATAATAATAATACTAGTTATAACTTTAACGATAGTAATAAATAAAAATAATAATAATTTTTAATGATAATACCTTTTATTGATAATAATAATAATAATAATAATAATAATTAGATAAAAATTATAACGACGATAATAACGACGATAATAATAATCATAATACAAAAATTCAATTGACTATAACTTCTAATCCGTTCATCGAAACCATTCGATATCTAAATGAAAAGTTCTTAATTTTTCGCTAGCTTTCCAACAACATGCATATCTTATACCTTATCTCAACCGCATATGTAACTAATTCAGGATTCAACATAACTTATCTAACGACAGTGTCAAAAATACAAGCATGCATAATCCTATATACTCGAGCACTAGTCAGGGATACACTATTAATATATAAAAGTTAAGTTATGAGTGCTCACGTATCAATATTGAGATTCAATATTGTAGGAATGGTACGTAGACGCAACGGAGATGATAAACACTAGATCGACCTCATGAGCATACACCCGAACATTACCCATCACCTCCATAGCTATAACCCATAATTTTCTTAGCCCTATCCCACTCGAAAAACCCATTTGAAATAATTCGCTCATGACCTCGTCGTAGTATTTTTTGTATAATAATACTAATAATATTAACACTAAAACTACTAATAATAATATAATTAATAATATTAATATTAATAATAAAAATAATTATAATTTATACATATGGTGAGAAATGCGAGAGATAGATAAATAGATAGAATGAAAATGAATTCAGAAAACTAAATCGTTCGACTTTTAAAGAGATATATCCTCACCTACCCCCTTATGCACTCGCATGAGTTTGTGAGAGGGATCTCATGCGAGTGCATGAGTCCAAATTACAATTCACATATACAAAATTATGACTACCGACACCTTTATAAATAATATTTAATATATAATATATTTAATCTTTAGAATTAATTAAAAATTATATTATATTCTCGTGCATAGTTGATTTGTAATTTTAGCACCAATGAAAAGTACATTGATGCGCGACTTACGTGCCGGTTCTGGTTTTTCGAACGCCCTTTCGTACGCTGAGAACACTGGTACTTTATGTTTCGTGACTCGTACCTTTAACAATAATTAGACTTAATCAATGAAAAACAATTCCACTCAAAGTGTAACTTATTCATTTGAGTGTTTTGGCCATTTGCTTCTATAAATTAATGTTTCGTTGTTTTGTCAAAATGTATTATTTTAAATCGAAAAGTTTTATGAGTATATATATATATATATATATATATATATATATATATATATATATATCTTTTCATTTAGAATTATAAATTTATACATAATATATATGTTTGAAATATTTATCTAATAATAAGATTTTTAGTTTTTCCAAAATAATTATATTTCAAAGATTATTATATATAATCATTTACATAATAGAATTTACTATGTCGTATTACGTTTATGTTCTTAAAATGCTATATATATATATATATATATATATATATATATATATATATATATATATATATATATATATATATATATATATATATATATATATATATATAATATAAAGCTTAAATTCTTCTAATTCTGTAAAATCAATTTATCCTTATAACATAATAGATTATAATAATAATAATTCAGTTTTTTTTTTTTTTTTTTTTTTTTTTGAAATCGTTTACTCACATTTGAAAATAGGTCAGTTAAATATTATGAAATCCAATTCTCCACTAACTTTGGTCTAATGTTCGTCAATTGACACATTTGTTCTTACATGTAAATCACTTTATCAAATATTCCGAATACTGCTAAAAGGAAAGGTTTCTTAAATCAAAGTGGACCTCTTACAGAGATTCGTAATCGTACAATAAATCTGATAAATCAATCATTTGATATTATTTTCTAATTTCATTGATAACCATATTAAATATATTTTGAAACAAATACGTTCATGTAAAGTATTATACATCTAATACTTTGTTAATGTTTTCAAGTTATAATATATATATACACATATACATATATAATCATAACTGTTCATATAATGGTTCGTGAATCGTTGGAATTTGGTCGAGGTTAAATGAATGTATGAACACAGTTTAAGATTTTTGAAATTCAACTTAACAAACTTTGCTTATCGTGTCAGAATAATATAAAGATAAAGTTTAAATTTGGTCGGAAATTTTCGGGTTGTCACATGTCAAAAGTTTTGCTTATCATTTCTTGTCGAAAATCATCTACTTATCAGCCGTAGGAACCTACTTATCATTCTTAAGTCTAGACACATCTTACTACATTGACTGCATGAGTAGTGTATAGAAAAAATTCATATCTTAGCGTATCTATTACTGTAAACTTTGCCTGATATATTCCTTGATTTCCTCCGTAATCTATGGGATCTTCTGTACTATATACAGGTATTCTATGTAGTTAGAATATCATCTGATATCCGAAAATCATTTTATACCGAAAAACCCTTTAATCAATAGTACGAAATGGAACTCGTTACTAGTTCAAGTTCTTCGGAATCTGACAGCTATTCCGACATGGACGTTCACCTAAGCTCCGAAAGCAGTGTTACCAGAATGAATCAACTAATCATCCATCCCCAATTCATCTGATAGATTCGTAGTCGACTTAATCAATGAAGATAAGAAGAAGGAGATTCCTTTCACCAACCGAATTTACCTCTTGGCAAAAGAACCTGAAGCACTTACCGGTGAACCCATTCGAAACAGCATTTTCACACTCATTTCCAGAGTATCTCGCCACGATTATATTCTATCTAAAATTCTAAACCTTATTCATTCGCTCGTTCCGACCGACAATCATCCCGAAATAATATAAGAAGTCAACGAACTTCGCGCTCGAATAATCAATCTGGAGAATATGGTGCAAAATTTACCCGCTTCAGCAACATCATCGGCACCAACAGTACCATTAATAAACAGCACCAGTACCATCAACAATCCATGCCTCAACATCTTATTCTCTACCTCTAGTATAATCATTGTTCTACGTATCATTCTACATCAATTACCTTCGATCTTGGCCATTATGTAATCTCTAATGTTTTAGAGATTATGTATTCTAGATCTAAAGATAAAGCAAATGAGATTAATATTATATTAACTCATTAAATCCATGATTACACCTGAAGAAAATATATATGTATATATGTTTTCATAAAGAGTGTAATAAAAAAAATCCTTTTGTACAAACTGTTAATGGTGAAAATATTTTAACGGGTGGGTAATACCCGAGGAATATTTAGATTTCACATTAATAAGTTACATTATACATTCTTCGAATCTGATTCAACAGTCATTTACTATCCTACTTACATCCATAGATATACGTATCCGTTCATCGCAGAATAACCATTTTCATTCAATTTCATATTTGGATTTTGACCTATCAGAATCCAAGAAGTGGCATAATGAAGAAAACATTGGACAAAAATAAAATTTGTTAGAAACAAACAATTTAACTATAAGAAGAATTTTGATAAGAATCCACGCTAACTGTTCCTAGCTAACTGATTAATTCCGTATTATATTTTATTTATCGCAATTTAATTATCGCAATTTATTTATCGCAATTTAATTATCGCAATTTATTTATCGCAATTTAAATTCTCACAATTTTATTTATCGTCATTTAATTTCTGTTATTTATTTTACGCACTTTAAATATCGGGACACGTATACAAGGTTTTGACATATCATATCGACACATCTATATATATTATTTGGAATAACCATAGACACTCTATATGCAGTAATGCTCGAGTTAGCTATACAGGGTTGAGGTTGATTCTCAAATAATATATATACTTTGAGTTGTGATCGAGTCTGAGACATGTATATAACGGGTCACGACATGTATTGATTAATTCGAATATTATATATTAAACTATATATGAATTGTTGAACTACTATTTGTGGACTCCTAACTATGGACTAATGACATTGGACAATTAAAATGAATTAAAATATTGATTATAACATATGAAACTAAACATTTCTTCATGTTTGCCACTAGATTTCATCTTAAACCAAATTTGTATCTTGACGATTACAATATGCGTTCAAATTTTTCATGATTCTTGAAAACACCTCAATCGAGAGTATTAACCAACCGCACTACATCTACGGAAGAAAAGATTGATGCATATAGTTATGCAACTAAAAACACTCGGAACGTGAGTAAACGTTTAACACGTATCTGTGCTAGCTTCTTTGGCATTGTTATTACCGAAAATAACATTGCAATTCTTTTTTAAATTAGCCAATTTTGTCACAGCTCCAACAAATCAACTTCGATTTTCATTTGGATTAGCCTTATTATAACTTGAAATATAATTTGCCTTTCGTCATCGTTATCGGAGAACCGTTTATATTCCACCACATTAGCAGAAACTTACCAATAACTTCATTACTTATTGGCTTAAGTCGCTCCGAAGAACCATTATATTTGTTCATTAAAACCCTATCATATACTCATCCGCACCTTGTAACAAGAATTGCCATATCAATTACCGAGAATTAGCAATCAGTATTTTGAAATCTCGCGGCATGTTTACATCAACAGTTATATGTATACATATAACATTTACCTCTTAGAATTATGGTCTTCCATTTTAAAATTCTGAAAAGCACTCAATCTACGAATCAATACTCCAAAGTTTGAAAAAACGGAATGAAACAGCAGAAACGGTAGACAACCATAAACGACCTTAACCGTTGAAAGTATTGATGATAAAGAATGGAGTGTTGGAAATGCTCAATAGAAAATTTAGTACCAAAAAGCGGATTTTGCGAAACCATGAAGGAGGCTATGAACAAATCACAAAGACTAAATCTGCCTTCAAAGAATCCTGATGATTCTGTTTCTGATGAAATCTTTAGCGAATAGCTTACTTCTAAATTGCTTTAAATCATTGTGAATGAATTTCTTCATCACACTATGATTCTAAAATTCTAAGATATCATCGTATCTTTCATTATAAATATCCTCGATATTTCTGAAGATATTTTCATAACTATTCTTATCTGAAATCATTTATCTTTTCGCGATATCAGTGTTACATCAGAAAGGAAACTATTTTAGTTTCTAAATTCTGAAAGATTCGAACTTAAAATATGAATGATATTGAAGTAGTGTTGGGAACTGAAGCATGAGTTAGTATAATATAATGACACTTGATCAACGTGATTATATTACAGTAAGTCATGTTGAGTTTCTAATGGAACGTGATGATTCACAGATTATAACGTCATCATGTGCCATGTTACACGACTCTTACATTCTATCTGATCTATAAACATATCAAGAACATATTTCCTTGATAGTTCTATCTTTTTCGTGATGTCTAGTAATTTAACTAATGAAGATTGTGCTATTACAATCCCCCTCTTAGAACGTTAGCTATGTTCATTTCGAATTTCATACCTACGAATTCTGGACCATTATTCGCTTGACTTAAATTCGGAAAGAGAAAACAAAAGTATGAAACTCCGAAATATAAGGGAGAATATAAAGCCCGATAACAACACATAAATTACAAACCGTGTATATCAATGTTTATCGCAACATAAAGACACGGGAGGATTAAAAACACTATAACCCCAAGGGCGAAATAGAAGTAAACAGATTCCTCCGGTGGAAGTTAGAAAAGGAGAATGATTGTGGCGATAGTCAGGATAAGGACAAGGATCAGAACTGGATTAAGCATTTTCACAATCTTTTGAATTTGGGAATTGAGTATAGGAATGGTAAAAGTAATGGAACGGAAGAAGTAAATTTATAGTAAAATATCTGATAAAGAAATCAAGGCAAATCTCCGCATTTAATTAAAAAGATCCTAATTTCCTTAAATTCCGAAGAATCAGATCTTATTTAGATTTCGAAGATTTCTTTGAATCCCTTGAATTCCGAAAAATCAACCGTGACTACGTCACCGGTTAAGTTAAACCTGCAATTATTCATTTCACTCTTTTGTGATAACTTCATCCGTACTCTTCACAAAATCAAATTTGATCTATATTACTCCATGATGATAAAACTCTAATTTTCAGCTCGTATGTGTCATGAAAACATACTTATTGTCAGCCATGACGATCCCAATCATATTTCGGGACAAAATTTCTTTAACGGGTAGGTACTGTGACGACCCGAAAATTTCCGACCAAATTTAAACTTGATCTTTATATGTTTTCGACACGATAAGCAAAGTCTATAATGTTGAGTCTCGAAAAATTTGAAACTATGTTCATGTATTCAATTACCCTTCGACCATTACCGACGATTCACGAACAATTAGTTACAAATAAATATATATAGATACATAAATAAGTGTGTACATATATAAGTATATATATATATATATATATATATATATATATATATATATATAAACAAATATATATATATAATAGTTTGAAATAATAAAATACAATTTAATCAATTGAAATTAAAAATGTAGACTAATTAACAGAATAATTAAGTTGCTATGAATCTATATATTTATGAAATCTATATATAAGTAATGATATATATATATATATATATATATATATATATATATATATATATATATATATATATATATATATATATATATATATATATATATATATATATATATATATATATATATATATATATATATATATATATATATAGTAATATATATATATAATTTATAAATATTCAATATTTGATAAAAGATATTATGTAATATATATATTACATACTTATTAAATATTACATCAAATTAATTACAAGTTTAAAATATAATTTTTATACTAATGTTATTATTACCTCCATTATTATTATTAACATTAATATTAATATCACCACTTGTTAAATTATTATTTTCAATATATATTATATAGATATGAAAGTCAATACATGTAAGGTGTTATAATTACAGATATTATTATTATCAATATTAATAACATTATTACTATAATTAGTAGTAAAAATTATAATTTTAGTTATTACTACGATTAATATTATTATTTTAGTTATTATTATCATTATCATTAGAAAACTTTATTATTATTATAGTTATCATTATAATTATAAGTAATACAAATTATTATTATGAATCTAAGTACAGCTTATCATCCACAAACAGACGGTCAGAGTGAACGGACGATTCAAACGTTAGAAGACATGTTGAGAGCGTGTGTCTTAGAATATGGTGGTTCTTGGGATTCGCATCTTCCATTGATAGAGTTTGCTTACAACAATTTGTATCATTTGAGTATTGGAATGCCGCCATATGAAATGTTGTATGGTCGAAAATGCAGAACTCCTACGTGTTGGTTAGAAGCAGGTGAGAAACAATTTGCAGGTCCCAAAATTGTTCAGATAACTGCAGAAAAGGTTGAAATTGCACGTGAGAAGTTCAAAGCAGCCAGAGACTGACAAAAGATGTATGCTGATCCGCGTAGACGTCCGGTAACATTTAATGTAGGTGATCGTGTATACTTAAAAGTTTCACCGTGGAAGGGAGTGATCCGATTTGGTAAACGTGGTAAGCTAGCACCGAGGTTTATTGGACCGTTTCCAATCATTGAGATTTTAAATGATCAAACGGTAGTTTTAGATCTTCCTTCAGAGTTAGCAGGAATTCACAACACGTACAATGTGTGTTATTTAAGGAAGTGTAAAGTAGACGACGAAAGTTTGATTCTTCCTCTGAAGGATTTGAAAGTGGACTTGAACAAGAAGTTAGTTGAAGAGCCGATTAGAATAGTGGACAAGAAGGTCACCAAGCTAAGAAAGAAACAGATTCCTATGGTGTTAGTGGAATGGCGGCACAGTTTAGGTTCCAACCTGACATGGGAAACCGAGGAGTTAATGAGGGCGCGCTATGCCCAGTTGTTTGACCTTGACCAGATTCCGAGGACGAAATCTTCTTATGGGGGGTAGATTTGTAACATCCTGAATCGGGCCTAGCTGTAAGATTATTAAATTGCCCTTAAGTTGGTGTTGTGATATTATATGCTTTTATTTTTATTTAATAATTATTATTAAATAATGAGGTGGTTAGGACCAGTTTGTGACAAGGGTCACAGAACAGGTTTGTTTATCTAATTTAGACCTCGTTTGGGTTGCCAAATGATGTAAAAAAGATATCAGATAACTGATAAATACCCGTGTGTTGCACAGTGTAGGATTTAACCTACTTTAGATGAGCTAGTGCTTCTAATTTCTTCTTTTGGCTTCCAGATTATTCACACACACAAACATACACTGTACCTTCATCTTCTCCACCTACACCAAACCCTAATTTCTAATCCTTGTTTTAGAGCTCGAATCATTTACATCTTTGTGTTCATTGTGATTTACTGATTCTAACAAGGTAAGATTCATAGCTTTTCATGCTTTAATCTTCAAGAAAATGGAGTTTTTGTGTTAGTTTTTATAAAGTGTGTATTTTGGGTCAAAGTGGTTAGATTTGATGTTGTTTGAGTCCAAATCTTGTGGGTTTATGTTTCTACATGTTTAGTGTCTTTGATTTGGTCAGTTTTGAGGTCATAATCGAGCTTTAGAGCAAAAATTGGTCGATTTTGGGTGAAACCCGTCACTTTGTCTTCAGCTTCGGCAGATAAACACAGTCGGTCGAGTGACTAGACCATCGACCGAGTGACTAGACCATCGACCGAGTAACTAGACCCACGGCCGAGTGAGTTAAGCAAAAATTTTTAGCGGACAGTTTTTGATACAAAATTTTCTGTACTGGTTATTTGGTGTTAATGGACATAAACTAACTTGTGTATATGTATTTCTCAGGAGAAAAGGAGAAAGAGAAGGTTCAGTGATTAGATAGCTGAACACCTTCTCGTTTGCTGGTATTTGGTGAGTGGGACTAACTGAAGAATATAGTATATAGAAGCATGTTATATTATGATTGCCATGCTTGTTAGATATACTTATTGTTGTGATTAGTTAGTTCTTGTGATGACTGCATGTTAGTTGATACTTGTCTGCTGGAGCCCAGTGCGTCCCTATTGTGTGGTAGCCTTAGTAGGAGAGATCAACCTGCGGGTTGGGTTCCTCTGTGGTATCCTAGACAGCCGTGGTGTATATTAAAATGTCCCGTTCTTATTGATTAAAAACGTTCCATATTAATTGATTTCGTTGCGAGGTTTTGACCTCTATATGAGACGTTTTTCAAAGACTGCATTCATTTTAAAACAAACCATAACCTTTATTTCATCAATAAAGGTTTAAAAAGCTTTACGTAGATTATCAAATAATGATAATCTAAAATATCCTGTTTACACACGACCATTACATAATGGTTTACAATACAAATATGTTACAACAAAATAAGTTTCTTGAATGCAGTTTTTACACAATATCATACAAGCATGGACTCCAAATCTCGTCCTTATTTAATTATGCGACAGCGGAAGCTCTTAATAATCACCTGAGAATAAACATGCTTAAAACGTCAACAAAAATGTTGGTGAGTTATAGGTTTAACCTATATATATCAAATCATAATAATAGACCACAAGATTTCATATTTCAATACACATCCCATACATAGAGATAAAAATCATTCATATGGTGAACACCTGGTAACCGACATTAACAAGATGCATATATAAGAATATCCCCATCATTCCGGGACACCCTTCGGATATGATATAAATTTCGAAGTACTAAAGCATCCGGTACTTTGGATGGGGTTTGTTAGGCCCAATAGATCTATCTTTAGGATTCACGTCAATTAGGGTGTCTGTTCCCTAATTCATAGATTACCAGACTTAATAAAAAGGGGCATATTCGATTTCGATAATTCAACCATAGAATGTAGTTTCACGTACTTGTGTCTATTTTGTAAATCATTTATAAAACCTGCATGTATTCTCATCCCAAAAATATTAGATTTTAAAAGTGGGACTATAACTCACTTTCACAGATTTTTACTTCGTCGGGAAGTAAGACTTGGCCACTGGTTGATTCACGAACCTATAACAATATATACATATATATATCAAAGTATGTTCAAAATATATTTACAACACTTTTAATATATTTTGATGTTTTAAGTTTATTAAGTCAGCTGTCCTCGTTAGTAACCTACAACTAGTTGTCCACAGTTAGATGTACAGAAATAAATCGATAAATATTATCTTGAATCAATCCACGACCCAGTGTATACATATCTCAGTATTGATCACAACTCAAACTATATATATTTTGGAATCAACCTCAACCCTGTATAGCTAACTCCAACATTCACATATAGAGTGTCTATGGTTGTTCCGAAATATATATAGATGTGTCGACATGATAGGTCGAAACATTGTATACGTGTCTATGGTATCTCAAGATTACATAATATACAATACAAGTTGATTAAGTTATGGTTGGAATAGATTTGTTACCAATTTTCACGTAGCTAAAATGAGAAAAATTATCCAATCTTGTTTTACCCATAACTTCTTCATTTTAAATCCGTTTTGAATGAATCAAATTGCTATGGTTTCATATTGAACTGTATTTTATGAATCTAAACAGAAAAAGTATAGGTTTATAGTCGGAAAAATAAGTTACAAGTCGTTTTTGTAAAGGTAGTCATTTCAGTCGAAAGAACGACGTCTAGATGACCATTTTAGAAAACATACTTCCACTTTGAGTTTAACCATAATTTTTGGATATAGTTTCATGTTCATAATAAAAATCATTTTCTCAGAATAACAACTTTTAAATCAAAGTTTATCATAGTTTTTAATTAACTAACCCAAAACAGCCCGCGGTGTTACTACGACGGCGTAAATCCGGTTTTACGGTGTTTTTCGTGTTTCCAGGTTTTAAATCATTAAGTTAGCATATCATATAGATATAGAACATGTGTTTAGTTGATTTTAAAAGTCAAGTTAGAAGGATTAACTTTTGTTTGCGAACAAGTTTAGAATTAACTAAACTATGTTCTAGTGATTACGAGTTTAAACCTTCGAATAAGATAGTTTTATATATATGAATCGAATGATGTTATGAACATCATTACTACCTCAAGTTTAGTAGGTAAACCTACTGGAAGTGACAAGAAATGATCTAGCTTCAAAGGATCTTGGATGGCTTGAAAGTTCTTGAAGTAGGATCATGACACAAAAACAAGTTCAAGTAAGATTTTTGCTCGAATTAAGATAGTTTATAGTTATAGAAATTGAATCAAAGTTTGAATATGAATATTACCTTGAATAAGAAAGATAACCTACTGTATATAACAAAGGTTTCTTGATCTTAGATGATTACTTGGAATGGATTAGAAAGCTTGGAAGTAAATTAGTAAACTTGAAGGGATTTTTGAAGTATTCTTGAAGTGTTCTTCCTATGATGATTATAGCTTGATTCTTGAAGTGATTTTTGATGAAGATGATGATTAACTACTGGAAAAATACGTTCATAATAGTGTGGGTGTGTTGAGAGAGAATTAGAAAGAGATTTGGAAGTGAAATGGAGTGAATGATGAGTGTTAATTGGTGAGTGGTGAGTGGGGTTAAAAGGAGTTCTAGTTAGTTGACTAGCTCATGGTAGAAGTTAAAATTGATTAGTCATACATGACATAATCAAGAGTGGAATCCCATGCTAGTTCCTATTGGTATATACCCATAGTAAGTACGTTTTAAAGCTGTGTATAATACGGGTAAGAATACGACTAGAATTCTTGATGAAAGAAAAGAATGGGAAAGTAACTGTAACCATTTTCGTTAAGTATGAGTGTTTTGATATATGTCTTGAAGTCTTCCAAAAGTATTTTAATACATCTAAATACACTACATGTATATACATTTTAACGGAGTCGTTAAGTCATCGTTAGTCGTTACATGTAAGTCGTTAATATTGTTTATATGTATATAACTCATTGTTAATATACTTATGGAGATACTTACTTATCATAATCTCATGTTAACCATATGTATATCCGTATATATATCATCATGTCGTTTTTACAAGTTTTAACGTTCGTGAATCGCCGGTCAACTTGGGTGGTCAATTGTCTATATGAAACATATTTCAATTAATCAAGTCTTAACAAGTTTGATTGCTTAACATGTTGGAAACATTTAATCATGTAAATATCAATCTCAATTAATATATATAAACATGGAAAAGTTCGGGTCACTACAGTACCTACCCGTTAAATAAATTTCGTCCCGAAATTTTAAGCTGTTGAAGGTGTTGACGAATCTTCTGGAAATAGATGCGGGTATTTCTTCCTCATCTGATCTTCACGCTCCCAGGTGAACTCGGGTCCTCTACGAGCATTCCATCGAACCTTAACAATTGGTATCTTGTTTTGCTTAAGTCTTTTAACCTCACGATCCATTATTTCGACGGGTTCTTCGATGAATTGGAGTTTTTCATTGATTTGGATTTCATCTAACGGAATAGTGAGATCTTCTTTAGCAAAACATTTCTTCAAATTCGAGACGTGGAAAGTGTTATGTACAGCCGCGAGTTGTTGAGGTAACTCAAGTCGGTAAGCTACTGGTCCGACACGATCAATAATCTTGAATGGTCCAATATACCTTGGATTTAATTTCCCTCGTTTACCAAATCGAACAACGCCTTTCCAAGGTGCAACTTTAAGCATGACCATCTCTCCAATTTCAAATTCTATATCTTTTCTTTTAATGTCAGCGTAGCTCTTTTGTCGACTTTGGGCGGTTTTCAACCGTTGTTGAATTTGGATGATCTTCTCGGTAGTTTCTTGTATAATCTCCGGACCCGTAATCTGTCTATCCCCCACTTCACTCCAACAAATCGGAGACCTACACTTTCTACCATAAAGTGCTTCAAACGGCGCCATCTCAATGCTTGAATGGTAGCTGTTGTTGTAGGAAAATTCTGCTAATGGTAGATGTCGATCCCAACTGTTTCCGAAATCAATAACACATGCTCGTAACATGTCTTCAAGCGTTTGTATCATCCTTTCGCTCTGCCCATCAGTTTGTGGATGATAGGCAGTACTCATGTCTAGACGAGTTCCTAATGCTTGCTGTAATGTCTGCCAGAATCTTGAAATAAATCTGCCATCCCTATCAGAGATAATAGAGATTGGTATTCCATGTCTGGAGACGACTTCCTTCAAATACAGTCGTGCTAACTTCTCCATCTTGTCATCCTCTCTTATTGGCAGGAAGTGTGCTGATTTGGTGAGACGATCAACTATTACCCAAATAGTATCAAAACCACTTGCAGTCCTTGGCAATTTAGTGATGAAATCCATGGTAATGTTTTCCCATTTCCATTCCGGGATTTCGGGTTGTTGAAGTAGACCTGATGGTTTCTGATGCTCAGCTTTGACCTTAGAACACGTCAAACATTCTCCTACGTATTTAGCAACATCGGCTTTCATACCTGGCCACCAAAAATGTTTCTTGAGATCCTTGTACATCTTCCCCGTTCCAGGATGTATTGAGTATCTGGTTTTATGAGCTTCTCTAAGTACCATTTCTCTCATATCTCCAAATTTTGGTACCCAAATCCTTTCAGCCCTATACCGGGTTCCGTCTTCCTGAATGTTAAGATGCTTCTCCGATCCTTTGGGTATTTCATCCTTTAAATTTCCCTCTTTTAAAACTCCTTGTTGCGCCTCCGTTATTTGAGTAGTAAGGTTATTATGAATCATTATATTCATAGATTTTACTCGAATGGGTTCTCTGTCCTTCCTGCTCAAGGCATCGGCTACCACATTTGCCTTCCCCGGGTGGTAACGAATCTCAAAGTCGTAATCATTCAATAATTCAATCCACCTACGCTGCCTCATATTTAGTTGTTTCTGATTAAATATGTGTTGAAGACTTTTGTGGTCGGTATATATAATACTTTTGACCCCATATAAGTAATGCCTCCAAGTCTTTAATGCAAAAACAACTGCGCCTAATTCCAAATCATGCGTCGTATAATTTTGTTCATGAATCTTCAATTGTCTAGACGCATAAGCAATCACCTTCGTTCGTTTGCATTAATACACAACCGAGACCTTGCTTTGATGCGTCACAATAAATCACAAAATCATCATTACCTTCAGGCAATGACAATATAGGTGCCGTAGTTAGCTTTTTCTTCAATAACTGAAACGCTTTCTCTTGTTCATCATTCCATTCAAATTTATTCCCTTTATGCGTTAATGCAGTCAAGGGTTTTGCTATTCTGGAAAAGTCTTGGATGAACCTTCTGTAGTAACCAGCTAGTCCTAAAAACTGGCGTATGTGTTTCGGAGTTTTCGGGGTTTCCCACTTTTCAACAGTTTCTATCTTTGCCGGATCCACCTTAATACCTTCTTTGTTCACTATGTGACCGAGGAATTGAACTTCTTCCAACCAAAATGCACACTTTGAAAACTTAGCGTACAATTCTTCCTTCCTCAATACTTCTAACACCTTTCTCAAATGTTCACCGTGTTCTTGGTCATTCTTTGAGTAAATAAGTATGTCATCAATGAAAACAATGACAAACTTGTCAAGGTATGGTCCACACACTCGGTTCATAAGGTCCATGAACACAGCTGGTGCATTAGTTAAACCAAACGGCATGACCATAAACTCGTAATGACCGTAACGTGTTCTGAAAGCAGTCTTTGGAATATCATCTTCTTTCACCCGCATTTGATGATACCCGGAACGTAAGTCAATCTTTGAATAAACAGACGAGCCTTGTAGTTGATCAAATAAGTCGTCGATTCTCGGTAGTGGGTAGCGGTTCTTGATGGTAAGTTTGTTCAACTCTCGGTAGTCGATACACAACCTGAATGTACCATCTTTCTTCTTGACAAACAAAACAGGAGCTCCCCACGGTGATGTGCTTGGTCGAATGAAACCACGCTCTAAAAGTTCTTGTAATTGGCTTTGCAGTTCTTTCATCTCGCTGGGTGCGAGTCTGTAAGGAGCACGAGCTATTGGTGCAGCTCCTGGTATAAGATCTATTTGAAATTCAACGGATAGATGTGGGGGTAATCCCGGTAATTCTTTCGGAAATACATCGGGAAATTCTTTTACAATGGGAACATCATTGATGCTCTTTTCTTCAGTTTGTACTTTCTCGACGTGTGCTAGAACAGCATAGCAACCTTTTCTTATTAGTTTTTGTGCCTTCAAATTACTAATAAGATGTAGCTTCGTGTTGCCCTTTTCTCCGTACACCATTAAGGGTTTTCCTTTTTCTCTTATAATGCGAATTGCATTTTTGTAACAAACGATCTCTGCTTTCACTTCTTTCAACCAGTCCATACCGATTATCACATCAAAACTCCCTAACTCTACTGGTATCAAATCAATCTTAAATGTTTCGCTAACCAGTTTAATTTCTCGATTCCGACATATATTATCTGCTGAAATTAATTTACCATTTGCTAATTCGAGTAAAAATTTACTATCCAAAGGCGTCAATGGACAACTTAATTTAGCACAAAAATCTCTACTCATATAGCTTCTATCCGCACCCGAATCAAATAAAACGTAAGCAGATTTATTGTCAATAAGAAACGTACCCGTAACAAGCTCCGGGTCTTCCTGTGCCTCTGCCGCATTAATATTGAAAACTCTTCCGCGGCCTTGTCCATTCGTGTTCTCCTGGTTCGGGCAATTTCTAATAATGTGGCCCGGTTTTCCACATTTATAACAAACTACATTGGCATAACTTGCTCCGACACTACTTGCTCCGCCATTACTCGTTCCGACACCATTTGTTCCTTTCGTTCTATTAACCCCTGGTCCATAGACCTCACACTTCGCCGCGCTATGACCATTTCTTTTACACTTGTTGCAAAATTTGGTGCAGAACCCCGAGTGATTCTTTTCACACCTTTGGCATAGCTGCTTCTGATTGTTGTTGTTGTTGCGGTTATTATTGTTGTTGGGATGATTGTTGTAGTTGCGATTGATGTTGCGATTGTTGGGATAATTGTTGCGATTATTGTTGTAATTGCTGTTGTTGTTGTATTGGTGATTCTTATCACCGTTTTCCTCCCACTTTCTTTTGACTTGCTTCACATTGGCCTCTTCAGCAGTCTGTTCTTTAATTCTTACTTCAATCTGGTTCACTAGTTTGTGAGCCATTCTACATGCCTGTTGTATGGAGGAGGGCTCGTGTGAACTTATATCTTCTTGGATTCTTTCCGGTAATCCTTTCACAAACGCATCAATCTTCTCTTCCTCATCTTCGAATGCTCCCGGACACAATAGGCACAATTCTGTGAATCGTCTTTCGTACGTGGTAATATCAAATCCTTGGGTTCGTAACCCTCTAAGTTCTGTCTTGAGCTTATTGACCTCGGTTCTGGGACGGTACTTCTCGTTCATCAAGTGCTTGAATGCTGACCACGGTAGTGCGTACGCATCATCTTGTCCCACTTGCTCTAGATAGGTATTCCACCATGTTAACGCAGAACCTGTGAAGGTATGCGTAGCGTACTTCACTTTGTCCTCTTCAGTACACTTACTTATGGCAAACACCGATTCGACCTTCTCGGTCCACCGTTTCAATCCGATCGGTCCTTCGGTTCCATCAAATTCCAAAGGTTTGCAGGCAGTGAATTCTTTGTAGGTGCATCCTACACGATTTTCTGTACTGCCAGATCCAAGGTTATTGTTGGTATGTAGCGCAGCCTGTACCGCGGCTATGTTTGAAGCTAGAAAAGTACGGAATTCCTCTTCATTCATATTCACGGTGTGTCGAGTAGTCGGTGCCATTTCCTTCAAAATAGTCAAATGGAACAAGTTAATCATACAGAATATTAAGAGTAGTTAATAGTATTTCGTAGCATAATATGAACTCATTTATAAAAGCTTTTTCTTCATATTAGCATTTTATAATTTTAAATTCGGGTAGTACCTACCCGTTAAGTTCATACTTAGTAGCTAATATACAATTCAACTACTACAATTCTATATGAAAAACTGATTGTAATAATATTTCACGTTCAAACTTTTATACAATATTTTACAAACTTACAATACCGCTTATTTTACATAAAGCATGAAATATAGCACACGATAACTTTGATACAAGATAGTTGTGAAGATAATTCTAGCTAGTACACAAGTCGTTCAGCAAAGGCAATAAAGACACGTAATTCATATGTCCAGAAACAAGTCATGCATTCTGGTTTTACTAGGACTACTTCCCATCCTTGGTCTTGTGGAACATAACCGTTATGGCCGTTGATAAGACAGCGTGTTGTAACGTCATCAAAGGGACGAGGGTTACGTAATGACCAACAGTCTCGTAATAACCTAAAAACCTCATTTCTTATCCCAATTACCGACTCCGTTACTTGTGGGAACGTTTTGTTTAATAGTTGTAGCCCGATGTTCTTGTTCTCACTTTGGTGAGAAGCGAACATTACTAACCCGTAAGCATAACATGCTTCTTTATGTTGCATGTTAGCCGCTTTTTCTAAATCACGAAGTCCTATATTCGGATATACTGAGTCAAAATAATTTCTTAACCCGTTGCGTAAAATAGCATTTGGGTTCCCCGCAATATATGCGTCAAAGTAAACACATCGTAACTTATGGATTTCCCAATGTGATATCCCCCATCTTCCGAATGAAAGCCTTTTATAAACCAAGGTATTCTTGGAACGTTCTTCGAATGTCTTACAAACTGATCTCGCCTTAAATAGTTGTGCCGAAGAATTCTGACCAACTCTAGACAAGATTTCATCAATCATGTCTCCGGGTAGGTCTCTTAAAATATTGGGTTGTCTATCCATTTTGTGTTTTTATACTGTAAAATAGACAAGAGTTAGATTCATAAAAAAAATACTTATTAATACAAGCAATTTTTACATATATCATAAAGCATAAGCACACTATATTACATATATTACACCACACGAATACAACTATCTTATTCCGACTCGCTTGTTTCTTCTTCTTTGGTTTTGGTTCGTTTTCCCAAGTTTCTAGGGATATATGATGTTCCCCTAATACGAGCCGTTATTTTCCACATTGGTTTAGAAAAATCTGGTGGTTTAGAGGTTCCCGGGTCATTGTTACAACTTAAGGACTTCGGGGGTTGACGATACATATAAAGTTCATCGGGGTTGGAATTAGATTTCTCTATTTTTATGCCCTTTCCCTTATTATTTTCTTTTATCTTTTTAAATTCAGTTGGGGTAATTTCTATAACATCATCGGAATTCTCGTCGGAATCCGATTCATCGGAGAATTGGTAATCCTCCCAATATTTTGCTTCCTTAGCGGAAACACCATTGACCATAATTAACCTTGGTCGGTTGGTTGAGGATTTTCTTTTACTTAACCGTTTTATTATTTCCCCCACCGGTTCTATTTCTTCATCCGGTTCCGATTCTTCTTCCGGTTCCGATTCTTCTTCTGGTTCCGACTCTTCTTCCGGTTCCTCTTCGGGAACTTGTGAATCAGTCCACGAATCATTCCAATTTACATTTGACTCTTCATTATTAGGTGAGTCAATGGGACTTGTTCTAGAGGTAGACATCTATCACATAATATCAAACGCGTTAAGAGATTAATATATCACATAATATTCACATGTTAAAAATATATAGTTTCCAACAAAATTTGTTAAGCAATCATTTTTCAAGTAAACACGGTCGAAGTCCAGACTCACTAATGCATCCTAACAAACTAGATAAGACACACTAATGCAAAATTCTGGTTCTCTAAGACCAACGCTCTGATACCAACTAAAATGTCCCGTTCTTATTGATTAAAAACGTTCCATATTAATTGATTTCGTTGCGAGGTTTTGACCTCTATATGAGACGTTTTTCAAAGACTGCATTCATTTTAAAACAAACCATAACCTTTATTTCATCAATAAAGGTTTAAAAAGCTTTACGTAGATTATCAAATAATGATAATCTAAAATATCCTGTTTACACACGACCATTACATAATGGTTTACAATACAAATATGTTACAACAAAATAAGTTTCTTGAATGCAGTTTTTACACAATATCATACAAGCATGGACTCCAAATCTCGTCCTTATTTAATTATGCGACAGCGGAAGCTCTTAATAATCACCTGAGAATAAACATGCTTAAAACGTCAACAAAAATGTTGGTGAGTTATAGGTTTAACCTATATATATCAAATCATAATAATAGACCACAAGATTTCATATTTCAATACACATCCCATACATAGAGATAAAAATCATTCATATGGTGAACACCTGGTAACCGACATTAACAAGATGCATATATAAGAATATCCCCATCATTCCGGGACACCCTTCGGATATGATATAAATTTCGAAGTACTAAAGCATCCGGTACTTTGGATGGGGTTTGTTAGGCCCAATAGATCTATCTTTAGGATTCGCGTCAATTAGGGTGTCTGTTCCCTAATTCATAGATTACCAGACTTAATAAAAAGGGGCATATTCGATTTCGATAATTCAACCATAGAATGTAGTTTCACGTACTTGTGTCTATTTTGTAAATCATTTATAAAACCTGCATGTATTCTCATCCCAAAAATATTAGATTTTAAAAGTGGGACTATAACTCACTTTCACAGATTTTTACTTCGTCGGGAAGTAAGACTTGGCCACTGGTTGATTCACGAACCTATAACAATATATACATATATATATCAAAGTATGTTCAAAATATATTTACAACACTTTTAATATATTTTGATGTTTTAAGTTTATTAAGTCAGCTGTCCTCGTTAGTAACCTACAACTAGTTGTCCACAGTTAGATGTACAGAAATAAATCGATAAATATTATCTTGAATCAATCCACGACCCAGTGTATACATATCTCAGTATTGATCACAACTCAAACTATATATATTTTGGAATCAACCTCAACCCTGTATAGCTAACTCCAACATTCACATATAGAGTGTCTATGGTTGTTCCGAAATATATATAGATGTGTCGACATGATAGGTCGAAACATTGTATACGTGTCTATGGTATCTCAAGATTACATAATATACAATACAAGTTGATTAAGTTATGGTTGGAATAGATTTGTTACCAATTTTCACGTAGCTAAAATGAGAAAAATTATCCAATCTTGTTTTACCCATAACTTCTTCATTTTAAATCCGTTTTGAATGAATCAAATTGCTATGGTTTCATATTGAACTGTATTTTATGAATCTAAACAGAAAAAGTATAGGTTTATAGTCCGAAAAATAAGTTACAAGTCGTTTTTGTAAAGGTAGTCATTTCAGTCGAAAGAACGATGTCTAGATGACCATTTTAGAAAACATACTTCCACTTTGAGTTTAACCATAATTTTTGGATATAGTTTCATGTTCATAATAAAAATCATTTTCTCAGAATAACAACTTTTAAATCAAAGTTTATCATAGTTTTTAATTAACTAACCCAAAACAGCCCGCGGTGTTACTACGACGGCGTAAATCCGGTTTTACGGTGTTTTTCGTGTTTCCAGGTTTTAAATCATTAAGTTAGCATATCATATAGATATAGAACATGTGTTTAGTTGATTTTAAAAGTCAAGTTAGAAGGATTAACTTTTGTTTGCGAACAAGTTTAGAATTAACTAAACTATGTTCTAGTGATTACGAGTTTAAACCTTCGAATAAGATAGTTTTATATATATGAATCGAATGATGTTATGAACATCATTACTACCTCAAGTTTAGTAGGTAAACCTACTGGAAGTGACAAGAAATGATCTAGCTTCAAAGGATCTTGGATGGCTTGAAAGTTCTTGAAGTAGGATCATGACACAAAAACAAGTTCAAGTAAGATTTTTGCTCGAATTAAGATAGTTTATAGTTATAGAAATTGAATCAAAGTTTGAATATGAATATTACCTTGAATAAGAAAGATAACCTACTGTATATAACAAAGGTTTCTTGATCTTAGATGATTACTTGGAATGGATTAGAAAGCTTGGAAGTAAATTAGTAAACTTGAAGGGATTTTTGAAGTATTCTTGAAGTGTTCTTCCTATGATGATTATAGCTTGATTCTTGAAGTGATTTTTGATGAAGATGATGATTAACTACTGGAAAAATACGTTCATAATAGTGTGGGTGTGTTGAGAGAGAATTAGAAAGAGATTTGGAAGTGAAATGGAGTGAATGATGAGTGTTAATTGGTGAGTGGTGAGTGGGGTTAAAAGGAGTTCTAGTTAGTTGACTAGCTCATGGTAGAAGTTAAAATTGATTAGTCATACATGACATAATCAAGAGTGGAATCCCATGCTAGTTCCTATTGGTATATACCCATAGTAAGTACGTTTTAAAGCTGTGTATAATACGGGTAAGAATACGACTAGAATTCTTGATGAAAGAAAAGAATGGGAAAGTAACTGTAACCATTTTCGTTAAGTATGAGTGTTTTGATATATGTCTTGAAGTCTTCTAAAAGTATTTTAATACATCTAAATACACTACATGTATATACATTTTAACGGAGTCGTTAAGTCATCGTTAGTCGTTACATGTAAGTGTTGTTTTGAAACCTTTAAGTTAACGATCTCAATTAATATTGTTAACCCATTGTTTATTATATCTAATGAGATGTTAAATTATTATATTATCATGATATTATGATATATTAATATATCTTAATATGATATATATACATTTAAATGTCGTTACAACGATAATCGTTACATATATGTCTCGTTTCGAAATCCTTAAGTTAGTAGTCTTGTTTATATGTATATAACTCATTGTTAATATACTTATGGAGATACTTACTTATCATAATCTCATGTTAACCATATGTATATCCGTATATATATCATCATGTCGTTTTTACAAGTTTTAACGTTCGTGAATCGCCGGTCAACTTGGGTGGTCAATTGTCTATATGAAACATATTTCAATTAATCAAGTCTTAACAAGTTTGATTGCTTAACATGTTGGAAACATTTAATCATGTAAATATCAATCTCAATTAATATATATAAACATGGAAAAGTTCGGGTCACTACATATATATATGTGAATGACGCGTCCGTCGCGTGTGGATTATGTATATACATACGGTGGTGGAGGAACTTCTGGTAAGATCCAGTCCGATCAGCTGGTGGTTAATGGTTTGGTCGAGCCGCCAGAGTCTCTGTAGACGGCACTTGGGTGATGTTTGTATGTTAGACTATGTGACATGATTAGTATAACACTTGTGTATGCTATGGCCTGTAGTTAGTCGTACTCACTTAGCTTCGTGCTAATTCCCCTCCATCTCCTCCCTGCAGGTTATTAGCTTTTGTAAATGTCGCATTTTTGGGAGAAGATGGGCATGGCGATGTTATGTTTGACAGAGTTAACTCTGATGTGGTCTTTTGGAATATGAACCGTGTACTTTTGAAAACAGAATGTATTTACGTCTTTTCATGTTAATATGTAATTTGTTTTGATGACATGTGACATCGGTTTATACAATTGTTGATATCGTATTTAATTAATATTATGCATCCGCCACGTATTTAAAAAAAATTAACGGTGTCACAAGTTGGTATCAGAGCTTGGTTTGGCAGCATGTGCATTGTGATTTAAATGTCATGTTCCCAAACTTAGTAAAGTCATGTCAAACATAACATGTTGGGGATGGGTTAAGTGAGTATTAGGACGGGTTATGTGTTAGTTGTTAGTACTAACATAGTTTATACTAAGCTTTGGTGTGAGTGTTATGGTAGTGCAGTAATGGCAGATAATGAAGCAAACGCTACTGGCCCCACTGTCCCTGGAACTGGTATCTTCAGAGCTACTGAGAAAGATGGACATGTGTCATCAGAAGAGGAAACCTCTCAAGAAGTAATAGAACTTCAAATTCGGTTACTAGAAGCTCAGGAGAAAATTAAGGAATTGGAACAATAACGGGCGCAATGGAACCCTAATACCACTGCTTTAAACACAACCTTTCCTCCTAACTTTTATACTCAAGCCGGTGGCAGTTCTCAGTCACAGTTTCCTCAAACCACCTATCAAAACCTCCAAATGCAATTCCCGTTTAACCAGGCATTTCCAAATCAAATGATATACCCTTTTCAAATTCCCGAGACGAGAAAAAAGTGTACCTATAAACAGTTTTTAGACTGCAAACCTCATGAGTACAGCGGTCACACAAACCCTACAGTGACACTCAATTGGCTGAGAGAAGTGGAAAGAGCATTAGAAGCGTGTTTTTGTGAGCCTGAATCCATGGTGTTATTTGCTAGTAGGCTTCTCAAGGGTGAAGCAATGGAATGGTGAGATTCTATTACAGCATATTTACCCACAGAACAGATCAGCCAGATTACCTGGGAACAATTTTCCGCTAAGGTTCGTGAGCAGTATTGTTCTGAGTATGAGATGGAAAGATTGAAAACTGAGTTTCTGAGTATGAAGATGACAGAAAGTATGACGATTGATGAAGTTTTCAGAGATTTCACATCGAAGTTAAGGTTTGTTCAGCAATGGGTACCGACTGAGAAGGATAAGATCCAGCATTTTATGTGGGTGATTAAGCCAGAATATAGAACAGTTGTGAGATTTGCAACAACCTTGGCGCAGGCTCATGAGATGGCTAAAGTTACAGAAGGTGATATAATGGCAGCTGATGTGTGCGAGGTGTACTAGGAAATAATATTTTTTTTACAACGAAATACTATTAAATACGATATAATTTTACACAAGATATTTATTTATTTATAGAATGGATATACCTAAACCTTGCTACAACACTTATAGGCAGTGTACCTAATCGTACTGTAGTGTAGTTTTTAGTAAGTCCGGTTAGTTCCACAGGGAATCTTTTAAACAAGCTTAACGCTATATTAGTTTAACTTATAAAATACAAATATATATATAAGTAATATTATTATTATAAAAAGGAGGTTTTTACCGTTTAATGACCGGTTTATCGATTTTAAAACTTTAGTCGCAGTTAAAACCTAATGTAAAATATTAAAAATAAATACAACTTAATTTAAAACGTAAAGTAAATAACGATAATGAAATTGCGATAAATAAAAGTGCGATAATTAAAAAGTACGATAATTAAAAGTGCAATTAAATACAATGACAATAAATAAAAGTGCGATAATTAAAAGTGCAATTAAATATGAAAATAAAAGAATTATGCTTATTTAAACTTCCATAATCATGATGTTTGACGTGTTGATTTTTAGTTTATTCCCATGGGTTAATTGTTCTTTGTCCTGGATTATTTGATATGTCCATACGGATTTGTCCATAATAGTCCATCAGTCATAATCATAAAATGCGAAAGTCTTCGCCAAATTATTCTTATTCCCGAAGTCAAATATTCCAACTAATTGGGGATTCGAATTGTAACAAGGTTTTAATATTTTGTTTAATGAATACACCAGGTTATCGACTGCTTGTAAACCAAGGTTTTACTACTTTGTTAACAATTACACCAATTACCCTTGAATGTAATCCACCCCCGTTTTAACAAGTCTACTAACTATTAATCCAGTTCCGTGTTCGGTAAAATGAACAATTATTGGTATTTATAGATATCCCGCCCACCGTGCCCAGTCAAGCGTATGTGGTTATATATAAATACGTCAAATTGTAAGTGTATATATTAAATTAACGAGGTATCGTTTAGTTAATATAAAGCCCATTAATATCCCATAGTCTAATTTCCACAAGTGTCGTTCTTTTATCCAAACCCAAATTATGGTACAAAGCCCAATTACCCAATCTTAATATTTTTAGCCCAACATCATGATTACTTCATCTTAAATAAGCATAATAATAACTTAGCTACGAGACATTAAATTAAAAATAACATTAATCATAACTTACATTGATTAAAAATAGCGTAGCGTTACACGGACAGAATTTCGACTTACACCCTTACAACATTCGCTAACATACCCTTATTATTAGAATTTAAAATTAAAATTAAAATATAATATATATATATATATATATATATATATATATATATATATATATATATATATATATATATATATATATATATATATATATATATATATATATATATATATATATATATATATATATATATATATATATGTTTACGTTGATAGAAGGAAAGGAAAATATGTTAAATTTCGTCCAAAACTCGTGATCTTTATAGGACCTGGCCTGTCCCTGTTCACCATGCGATATCATGGATTTATAACTGCCAGGCCATGCGATCGCATGGCCTGCTTTTCCAGCCCACATGTGTTTGTTTCTTCTGCCGACGGTTTTTATAATATATTATATAATATATAAATAATTATAAGAAT
The DNA here is from genome assembly GCF_046630445.1 of Rutidosis leptorrhynchoides. Lineage (NCBI taxonomy): Eukaryota > Viridiplantae > Streptophyta > Magnoliopsida > Asterales > Asteraceae > Rutidosis > Rutidosis leptorrhynchoides. Next base: position 98,877,055 of record NC_092335.1, read on the forward strand.
TATTTAAATATTATATTATATTTATGTGCATAGTTGACTTGTAATTTTTAGTCCGTTGCGTCGAGCGTTGAGATTTGACTTTGGTCCCAGTTCCAGATTTTTGAACGTCCTTGCGTATAATTTAATATCTTGTACTTTGCGTTTCGCGTCTTGTACTCTTGTAATTTTGAGATGTTTCTCATCAATAATTGGAACCACTTTGATTATATTTTGTACTTTTTATCTTTTTGGTCATTTGCGTCTTCAATTCGTCGAATTTGTCTTTTGTCTTCACCTTTTATTATTTAAAGGAATATCACTTGTAAATAGAACAATTGCAACTAAAAGCTTGTCTTTCTTGAGGGATAATGCTATGAAATATATGTTCGTTTTCAGCATTATCAAATATTCCCACACTTGAGCATTGTTTGTCCTCAAGCAATATAGTCTTGAAATAAAAATACCAGAATCACTTCTTTATTCTTCGCACTTTGTACATCAGTGATTTCTTTACGGCGGTATAAACAATGGTAGTAACGATGTGGTTTACAGTCTCACATGACTATGAAAATTTAGATCCATTAAGGAAATTAGATCTTTATGAAAATATTTGATCTTTTGAAAATTAAATCTAGCTTTTACCTAGATAAGTTTTTTCGGAATAACCCTTCACCGGTGTTTGCAAAATGTTTTTGTGGGTTTGGTGGGTTTCAGATTTGAAAATTTTAGCTCAAAACTTACGGTTTTGTGTCACCCACTTGCTAACCTTGTATTAGGAAAGCAACACGTCCAGTATACTTGCTCCGTATATTACCTTTCGATAAACTACCGTCCGGTTGTAAAGGAAAGCGTTGAACAAGCAACTGTTAAGGCAATGTCCCCTGACATGCTTTTAATTATGGTCTATAACATGTCGGATGCAATTACTATCCTTGGTAGGAGCAATAGTAAAGCTCACCCTTATAATTTTTCGGTCTGGCACAAGGTCCTGTCTTTAACCATGCTATGCAACCACCGTTCTTACGGTTGACACCTGATTTGGTTCAGGTGACCTTAATGAATTCCAGGTGAATTCTCAGGATTTTACGTTCAATGGTAATGAACGCATTGAAAATGGGTTTTCAGAAAACAAATCGGTTTGTAATTTTTATTAAAATATTTTCTCGTTCAAGCTCGAGTTTAGATATCATTGAATTCCATGAGTTTGTAATTCTTAATCTTTAAAAGTCAATCTCTAGGATTGAGTAATATCAGTCTTAAAAGCTGATTTTTGATCTTTTAAGGAGATTATCCTTTCTGGGGATCTGATTCATTAGTTTTATCCAGCTAATTTGCACGGCGTCCTCTCCATTTTACGAGACAGATCCTCTCATGGTTAGGATAAGTCTGACCACTTTGCGACCCTGTTTGATGCTGAGGTCCGTGGATTTCCTGCTGATTTTAGTGATGACTTTTCTAGATTTTTTGTCAACCTACAGCTGGTCTGGACGACAACTTCATGACCTAAATCAAGAAGCGCGTTTCTTTTTCAGAAGACTTTACTTCCTTTTAATGATGGAATTGATTCATCGTGTAGATCCATCTTTCTTTTAAATGTATTACAGTAAATTGGGTAAAACTGTTTAGATTAGTCTAAAGCAAAAGTATCTTCAGTTATTTGTACAAAAATATGTGATATATGTTCAAAATAACTTGATAAATTTTTCCCACACTTGGCTTTTATTTTCCTTTTTATTGTACTCTATTCCATTTTAAATGAATTCTAACATTTTGGGTTGTTTCTCAATTTATGTCATTTCTGAGGTAACAATAATTTTGGTGTTAACACCTAGTTTTATCGTTCATAAATATGTATAAACATGATTTTGAATTCATTTAATTGAAAATTTTGAAAAATTTTACTAGAATTGGGTAGTCAGTATATAAGACTAGGGTTGTTCTTTATTATCAGAGAGCACTAGATTCTAATACAACTACTGTGTTACTAGTATTTTTAATGGTAACCAAGTGTTTAAATCAAAAAAAATTTAAAATTCAGAAAGAATTTAACCCCTTCCCACACTTAAGATCTTGCAATGCCCTCATTTGTAAGAAATCAGTAACAATTTAAATTATTGAGGGTGATTAGCGTAGAAAAATGATTAAATTTTACCAAAGTTTCCAAATATATTGGCGTTTGTTTGCTGAATGATAAATGGTGCATATCATTTGTTCATTACGTCTTGTTGTTACATCACAATTGTTTTTTGTTTTGTCGTCAAGAGTACTAGCTTTTGCTGAACTTAATGCCAGTCTTTGAAAATGCGCTGTTTTACCCTGTTTTGTACAATTGAAAATATACATACATACAAATATAAACATGCATGGCAATTTGAAATGGGACTTAAAATCCCACTTTCAAATCAAAAATGAAACGTTAGTACAACAATTAAAAATATTAAATATTACAATAAAAGTATCACGATATCATAAGTTTAAACATAAATAAACAGAAATAATATAAAAAAATAACAATCATAAAAATTACCAAAGGGAACTATATCAATCATGGATAGGGATTCCAGTTCATGTCATCGTCCGGGTTCCATGGTTGGTGATAGGTGTACTGGTAGGCCTGGTTAGGGTCGTAGAGAGTATAAGGCGGTCTCATCTCGGGCTGGTATGGAGGATAGTAAGCTGGTCAGGTCAGGACGTAGTGATCCTGAGGTGACAGCCGGCTCATAATCTGACGCTGATGATAGTCCCATCTATCATGCTGTCGTTGCCTGGAATGCTCGTAATCATTCCGGGCTTGCCACTGCTCCATCCGACGAAATCTCTCCGCATTTGTCATGTCTACCTCATCTACACGCTGGTAGACATCAGTCATAGCCTCCCGAATGACATCCCTAACGTCATCCTCTTCCTCTATCTCCTCGTCTGATCCTCTTTCTACCTGCGGATGACTACCTACATAGGGTATTGCCTGGTTGCGTCTACTCTTCAATACCTTAACACCCGCATAAACCCTCAATCCTAAAAGCTTAACCTGTGCCCTACATTCCAAAAGTGGACCCCCTTGGTTCTTATCTACACCTAAATACTCTCCAATGAGAGTAACAAAAATACCTCCTCCTATAATCCCCCCTTCTTGTATTCCTTCAACCATCTTAGATAAATAAAAACCAACACAGTAAGGGATATTAACAAAGCCTCTTGGGTCTCGAATACACTTTAGGTAAAATAAATCATGTAAGGTCAATTTTTCCTTGTTGTGACCTCTCTGTGTAATCGAGTTAGTAAAAAATCTATGAATTATACGAAGCTCGGCTCTGTTAATATGTAAGTAGGTATGTGTTCCTCCCCGCCCAAAAACATTATAATCAGACATACGCCTCCAGACGGTGTTCACGTCAAAATTCCTATCTACCCTTTCACCACGATAAATCAAACTCATACAATCGGGTAGTAGTAATTCAGCGGGCGTATATATCTATAATGCCCTAGCCATGTCCAGCATGGACATCCTGTACATCCTACCACCTAGTATAAACCTAAGAAAACTTCTATCATCTAATCTATCTACATCTACATTTAATGCTATAGTACTCATCAGCTCAACACACCATTCCTTATATACAGGTCTACGAATGGTGAATAAGCATTCCCAATTAGTAAAAGAAGAACTGCCATACCTTTGTATCAAATGCTCCCTAACACGGTCAGCAAGTTGGACCCTTTCCAAAGGACCCCAATCAATTACCCTAGGCACCTCTACATCTTTCGTTATTAATTTGAATTTATTACTTTGATATGCCGGGTAATCTCTCCATCGTCTATCGAATCTCAGATTAGGATGTAACGTGTGTTCAGGAATCGTTGGGTATTCTACAGGTGGATGCATCAGAAATACTATGAATTCATTAACAAACTGTAGCGGATCATAATAAGGTACATGTTGATCAGGCTGATGTTGTTGTTCCTGTTGTTGTTCTGGTTCGGGTTCATATTGCATTTCTGGTTCTGGTTCTGGAGCTGGAGCTGGTCGTCTAGATGATGATGATGATGAACCTCCAGTATCGGCTCTCTGCAAAACACATTAAACACAAAATTTGTGCATCCAAATATGCATTAGTGTTAGCAAAATAACAACTTAAAACAATCACAATAACATGTTCAATCAAAATTAAACTTATACACATTTTCACAATTTTTTTTACAATTTTACACTTTTTCAAATAAGCACATATGAAAATGTATACAAAGTTCATAAGCATTTAACTCAAATAACATGTTAAAACAACCTTTACTAACAATTAAACAAGTCTCAAATGGCAATTATATCAAATTAATCAAGTTCATGAATTTTGCACTTAAAAAGTCCACTTTCATCTTCAAAAATCATGTTTAGGATTAAAGTTTGGATCATTTAGCTACCTAAACATGTTACACTACTTAATTTAGCAATAATTCATGACAAAAATCGGCCATAACCTATTTATATCAAAAAGCCCCAAATTGCTCAAGAACACAAACCCTAGATTTCTAAAATTTTTGAAGTTGTTGGCTTCAAATCATGTTAAATAGGATCAATCTAGGTTATACATGCATAAAATACTAACAATTTAACTTTAATTACACTAGAAATTAACAAAATCAAATTATGAAAAATATATCTCAAGAACACTAAAAATTAAATTTAAAGAGGTTTAGGGGTGTAATTGTTACCTTTCTTGATAAACTTCTGAACAATTTCATGATTAGAGCGAGAAATTTGGTTGATTTTGGTGTTAAAATGGTGAATTTTGGGGTGGATATGTGTGTATGTTCGTATATGTGTGTGTGTTTATGGTGAAGAGCAGACTCGCTGCCCCTTTCTATCTGGCCTGTTTTCCAGCTCCATGCGATCGCATGGAGTTGGAGTTAAAAACCCATGCGATCGCATGGGGGTCCGGGTACAGTGACTTTGACTTTTTTTATTTTATTTTATAAAACCTTATAACTTATAAAACGTATAATTAATAAAATTTTAAAATTTTTTTTCTTTTTAGGATGAGGGCGTTTCGGATCGATGTCCTAGTCCGTCCCTCGACAAAATTTTAAAATTTGTCAATTTTTAAGCGCGGTTTTAAAAGTAAAGATTTTTGAGTTTTTTAAATGTTTTTGGCATACTTTAGTTCAATAAGATTAAAAATAATGATAATAAAAGTTCTCGTCCCTCCCTTGGGTAAAGCAATTTCGGTTCAACGACCTAGTCTTCAACTTACGAGGAATTTTAAAAATCATATTTTTAACTTAGCGAAATAAAGTAAATTTTTATTTTTAAATTCACACCAAACTTAAATTTAAAATGCATAAAATTAAAAATTCATATTAAAAATTCACACCAAACTTAAATTTATATTTTTGTTTTTATACATACAAACTTATATTAAAAATATTAATTTTTTAAATATTTACAATTTTAAATATATTGATTTAAAAAGTTTACAATATTGTTTTAATATTAATTTTAAAAACAAAGTAAAAATAAAATTAAAAATCTTTTTGGTCTTTTATCCCACTTTAATCAATCAAATATTATCAAAAACATACGCTCCTCTTTTCGGTAAAGTAATTTCGGTTTCATAACCTAGTTTAACTCATGACGAATTTTTGAAATATTTTGGGTTGATTGATTAAAGATATTTATACCTTAAGAATAAACGGTAAATTTTGCAGTGATGTAATAAATTTTTGTATGATATCAATAATTTCGGTCACGCATACCTAATTTTATCGAATACCAATTTAATACTTTATAGCGAACAAATTAGCGTTTATTATCAAAAGGTTAAAAATAAAAATAAAAATAAAAACTGTACATACTTACCTGTGAAATAGATTTCTTAGTGATATGCTCTAGCCCACTCATAAGATAGTCGGACTAATTGGTTTCCATAGCTACATAGGCGTAACCTCGAGCATTCAACATTTTTTCTTCTAAACATATGAACGGTCCATCTCTGCATAAAGTAACAAATTCGGTATTGGAATATGTCTGATTCGTCGAACATTTTCCTTCGTGTGACCATTTCCGCATTTGTGACATCTTTCAAGGTGTCGAGCTCTCCTTTTCGCTGCGGATTTTAATTTTCCTTTACCAAATTGTAACTTATTATTTTCGTTTCTGGATTCTTTTCTTACTCCGTCTAATTTACCTCTGATTAATGATACCAATTCACTTGGAAGGGTGTCATTATTACGTTTAGTGATCAAAGCGTGTAGCATTAGACCATGGTTTAGTTCACAGGAAGTCTTCATCTCGTAAAACCTAAAAAAAATAAAAATTCAGAATGGGGGGAGAAGACTAGTTCTTTAAGGTCTGCTAGGGAAAGACCATTCGGGTTCCATTTTCGAGAACTACACGAAAACAGAAAATCTAACTCTAACAGAAATACATATTACCTTAAAAAGATTCGAACCTCCCCACACTTAGTTAAAATTGTGATTAACGTTATTTTTAATTGGATCATCAACAAATTGTATATCTTTGACTTTTACTTCAATCCATTTGTTGATTTCCTCCGTAACTTTCACAAATTCAACTAACATCGCCTTTTCTTTTGGCAATAAATTGGATACTAATCGGTTACATAACTTAAAGTTTCCCTTAATCTTAGCATCGTGAATCCGTTTATAAAGTTTCTTCGTTGAACTGTTAAAAACGGGTTCATCTAATTTCTTATCATCAACTGGGTTCTTTGTGATCGGATCGTCATTAAGTGTTTCTTCATCTTCCCCACACTTATGCATTTTTATTGGTCTAACAGTTTTGGTTGGTGGAGATCTAAACTTTCGATTCACAAAGGTGATTGATTTATCACCATCCCTAAGTGTCATTCTACCTTCTCTTACTTCAATGAATGCCTCGGTGGTTGCTAAAAATAGGCGACCTAAAATTAGAGGAATATCAAGGTTTTCCTCCATATTAATCACTATGAAGTTTGCAACAAAGGTCAAACTTCCCACGTAAACAAGTAAATTATTTGCTATTCCAACCGGGTGTTTAATGGTTAGGTTAAATGATTGAACACCTATTTGGTTGGTTTTAATTTACCCATAACTAATCTTTTGTATAAGGAAAGAGGCAAAATATTTGCACTTGCTCCTAAATCTGCGAGTCCATTATATACAGCACCATCATTAAGCAAGCAAGAAATGATAAATTCACCCGGGTCTCCTGCTTTAGTAAGTCGAGTTGGTTTGTAAACCTTTTTCGGGTGTTCTTTTCTTGGTTCTTTCATTTCTATTTGAACTTCTTGTTCACATTTTTCTTCGTTTCTTAGAATGGGAGGTTTGTATAAGAATTCTTCTTCATCACTCCAATTTGAATCCTCCCTATTTTCCAATTTTGATTTTTCATATGTTATTGATAACATAGTTATGTTTTCATTTTGAAGGTTTTCTTGGGTGGTGAAATTATAATTGACTTCATTGTCAACTTCCATCGGACCATGTATGTAATGTTTAACTCTGTGACCATTAACTTTAAATTCAATCCCATTTGAATTTATTAACTCTACTGTTCCATATGGGAAAACTCTTTTGACTATAAATGGTCCAGACCATCTTGATTTCAATTTTTCAGGAAATAGCTTGAACCGTGAATTGAAAAGAAGAACTCTGTCTCCTTCTTTAAATTCTTTTGAACTTCTGATTCTTTTATCATGCCATTTCTTCGTTCTTTCTTTATAGATTAACGAATTTTCGTATGCTTCATGTCTTAATTCTTCTAATTCGTTTAGTTGACTTAACCGTAGACGTCCAGCTTCATGTAAATCAAGATTACATGTCTTCAAAGCCCAAAATGCTTTATGTTCAATTTCTACTGGAAGATGACATGCTTTTCCGTAAACGAGTTTAAAAGGTGTGGTTCCAATTGGAGTTTTGTAGGCTGTTCTAAAAGCCCAGAGTGCATCCTCCAATTTAATGGACCATTCCTTCGGATTTGATCCTACGATTTTTTCTAGAATACGTTTTAAAGCTCGGTTGGTATTTTCAACTTGTCCACTTGTTTGTGGATGATAAGCAGTGGAGATTTTATGAGTTACTCCATATCTTTTGAGAACTTTCTCAAGTTGATTATTACAGAAATGAGTACCCCGATCACTTATTAAAGCTTTCGGTGCTCCGAACCTTGCAAAAAGACGTTTTAAAAAATTGAGTACAACTCGTGCATCATTAGTTGGGAGAGCTTGTGCTTCCGCCCATTTAGATACATAATCAATGGCTACGAGAATGTAGAGATTATTATGAGATTTTGGAAATGGACCCATAAAGTCAATACCCCAAATGTCAAATACTTCACATACTTGAATGACATTTTGTGGCATTTCATCACGTTGACTTATTTTTTCGGCCCTTTGACAAGCATCACAAGATTTGCAAAGAAGGTGTGCATCTTTGAAAATTGTAGGCCAATAGAATCCAGCATCATAAACTTTTGTTGCTATAAGTTGAGGCCCATTAATGCCCTCCTGTTGGTCCTGTGTGACAATGGTTTAAGATTTGACTAGCTTCATCTCCGAATACACATCGGCGTATTATTCCATCGGGATAACTTTTAAACAAATGTGGATCTTCCCAGAAATAGTGTTTTATATCACTAAAGAATTTCTTTCGTTTTTGGTACGATAATTCTTTTTCAAGGAATCTACATACTAAGTAGTTTGCATAGTCTGCAAACCATAGAATTTCATTATAATCTATCTTCAATAGATATTCAACATGAAAGTTGTCTTGTATGGCCGATTCATTTAGAACTTCTAATTCAGGATTTTCAAGACGAGAAAGATGATCAGCTGCGAGATTTTCTGCTCCCTTTTTATCTCGGATTTCAATATCAAACTCTTGTAAGAATAAGATCCAACGGATTAATCTTGGTTTGGCATCTTGTTTCGAAAATAGGTATCTAAGAGCAGAATGGTCGGTATAGACCACCGTTTTAGCTAGAACTAGATATGAACGAAATTTGTCAAAAGCAAAGACAATAGCAAGGAGTTCTTTTTCAGTAGTTATGTAATTTGTTTGTGCTCCTTGTAACGTCTTACTAGCATAATATATAGGTTGAAATCGTTTTTCAATCCTTTGTCCTAAAACGGCTCCCATTGCAAAATCACTTGCATCGCACATAAGTTCAAACGGTAGATTCCAATTTGAAGTTATCATGATCGGCGCAATAGTGAGTTTTTCTTTAAGTATATTAAAAGATTTGATGCATTCATCTGAAAAGATAAATAGAGCATCCTTTTCTAGGAGTTTATTCATAGTAGTGGCAATTTTAGAAAAATCTTTTATGAAACGTCGGTAAAAATCGGCATGCCCTAGAAAACTCCTAACTCCTCTAACATTGGTGGGATGTGAAAGTTTAGCAATTACATCTACTTCAGCTCTATCCACTTCAATTCCTTTCTTTGAAATTTTATGTCCAAGAACGATGCCTTCTTTAACCATGAAATGGCATTTCTCCCAATTAAGTACTAGATTTGATTGTTCGCATCTAATAAACATTCGTTCAAGATTAACTAGACATGTTTCAAAAGTATCACCGAAGACTGAAAAGTCATCCATGAAAACTTCCATGCATTCTTCTATCATGTCGTGAAAAATCGCCATCATGCACCTTTGAAAGGTTGCAGGGGCGTTGCAAAGTCCAAATGGCATGCGTTTGTAAGCAAAAGTACCATAAGGTCACGTGAACGTGGTTTTCTCTTGGTCCTCGGGTGCTATTGGAATTTGAAAATATCCGGAAAAACCATCAAGAAAACAATAGTAACTATTTCCGGCTAATCTTTCCAACATTTGATCAATAAAAGGTAAGGGAAAGTGATCTTTTCTGGTGGCGTCATTCAATTTTCTATAATCAATACAAATACGCCATCCTGTTATAGTCCTAGTAGGAATAAGCTCATTTTTCTCATTTGTGATGACAGTTATGCCACCCTTCTTAGGTACGCATTGAACTGGGCTTACCCATGGACTATCAGAAATTGGATAAATTAAACCTACATCAAGCAGTTTAATAATTTCTTTCTTAACAACATCTTGCATATTAGGATTTAGTCTTCGTTGGCGTTGCACATATGTTTTATGACCTTCTTCCATAAGGATTTTATGTGTGCAATACGAAGGACTTATTCCTTTAATATCATGAATTTTCCATGCAATGGCTGGTTTATGAGCTTTCAACACAGAAATAAGTTTAGAATTTTCATTTTCAGTAAGAGAAGACGATATTATTACAGGTAATTCAGATTCACCATGTAAATAAGCGTATTCCAAATGGTTTGGAAGTGGCTTTAACTCTAATGTCGGTGATTTATATCGATATCTGTCTTCTTCTTTTAGCATTTGAATTTCTTCTGTTGTTGGTTCATATCCATTAGCCATAAGTGTAGCTAACATTTCAGTTTCATCAATTGGTTCAGTTCCTTCTCCTAAAGAACATTCTCCTGTTCCTTGTAATTCTGGAAATTCTTCTAACAATTCTGCATGTGATTCTATAGTTTGAATATAATAACATGTATCATCTGCAGATTGTGGTTGTTGCATGGCTCTATCCACAGAAAAGGTAACACTCTCGTCCTCTATACTTATGGTCAGTTTCTTACCAAACACGTCTATTATTGCTTTAGCCGTGTTTAAGAATGGTCTTCCTAATATGAGAGGTACTCGAGAATCTTCTTCCATGTCCAGAATAACAAAATCTACTGGAAATACTAAAGTACCAACTTTAACTAGCATGTTCTCCATTATCCCTCTAGGATATTTTACTGATCGATCGGCTAGTTGTATGCTTATTCGTGTTGGTTTCAATTCTCCAAGGTCTAGTTTAGCGTATAGTGAATACGACATTAAATTTATACTAGCACCTAAGTCTGCCAATGCTTCTATTGAACTAAGACTACCCAGAAAATATGGAATTGTGAAACTTCCTGGATCTGATAATTTTTCTGGTATCTTATTCAACAGCACTGCTGAACAGTTTGCATTCATAGTAACAGCCGAGAGTTCTTCCATTTTCTTTCTATTTGTGATTAGATCTTTCAGAAATTTAGCATATCTAGGCATTCCTGAAATTGCATCAATGAAAGGAAGATTTACATTTATCTGTTTAAACATATCCAAGAATTTGGATTGCTCGGCTTCAAGTCTCTCTTTTCTCATTTTATTCGGGTAAGGAAGTGGTGGTTGGTATGGTTTAACATAAGGTTTTGCCTTAACTGTGTTATCTTCATTAACCTTTTCAACTACTAGTTCTTTTTCTTTATCTTGCTCAGATTGTGGTTCTTTTGGAGTAGGAATAGCTTCATCAGAAATTATAGGTATTTCAGGTGGTTTAAGTGTAATACCACTTCTTGTGGTAATGGCTTTAGCTGTTTCATTCCGGGGGTTAGCATTTGTATCACTAGGTAGACTTCCCGGTTTTCTTTCACCTATCAACCTTGCTAGGTTGCTCATTTCTTGTTCCAAATTTTGAATAGAAGCTTGTTGATTTCTAAATTCTTGAGCATTTTGTTCATTCGTTTGTTTCTGAGATGTGAAAAACTGAGTTTGAGAATCAACTAGCTTCGACATCATGTCTTCTAAATTTGGCTTTTTATCATCGGTTTGTGGTGGTTTATTTTGAAAATTAGGTCTTTGCTGATTGTAAGTATTATTGGATACTTGTTGATTGCTAGGACCTTGTTGGTTATTGTATGGAACATTTCGGTTATAATTCTGATTTTGATTGTAAATTGGTCTTGGCGGTTGATAATTATTCTGATAATTATTTTCAGGCCTTTGGTTTATGTATGAAACATTCTCTCTTTGTTCCATTGTTAGTTCAATACTGAGACAATCTTTTGTCAAATGTGGTCCTCCACACTGCTCACAACTAATTCGTATTGAGTGAATATCTTTAGTCATCTTTTCCATTCGTCTCTCGACAGCATCTATCTTTGCAGAAATGGAATCTAAGTCATGGCTAGAATCGGCTCTAGCTGCTTTAGATGATCTAACGATATCTTTTTCTTGGTGCCACTCATGTGAGTGGGAAGCAGTGTTATCAATAATTTTGTAAGCATCAGTTGCTGTTTTCTTCATAATGGAACCACCAGCTGCTATATCGATGTCTTTCCTTGTAGTGATGTCGCATCCTTGGTAGAATATTTGTACTATTTGACAGGTGTCTAAACCATGTTGCGGACATCCTCTTAATAACTTTCCAAATCTTGTCCACGCCTCATATAGAGTTTCATTTGGCTTTTGTGTAAATGTAACAATTTCTCCTTGAAGTCTTACGGCTTTAGATGCCAGAAAGAATTGTTTAAGAAAATTTTCAACTAAAACGTCCCATGTATTAATCGCCCCTTCAGGTAACGATTCTTTCCAATCTTTGGCTTCTCCCTTTAAAGTCCAGGGAAATAACATGAGATATATCTGTTCATCCTCCAATTCTCGGATTTTAAATAGTGTACAGATCCTATTAAAAGTACGAAGATGTTCATTTGGATCTTCCTTCGGCGCACCACTAAATTGGCATTGATTAGTTACCATGTGTAAAATTTGTCCTTTGATTTCATAATCTGGCGCATTAATGTCAGGTTGAGTAATTGCGTGACCTTGGTCAGTGCTTTTAGCTCTCATTCGGTCTTCCATACTTAGAGGTTCCAGATTCTCCATAATTGAATTTGTTGAATCTGAATCACTATAGGATTCTGATTTAATGGTTGGTTCCTCAACAATCTCTGTTTGAATGATTGGTGGTTCCGGAGGAAAGATTAATGGTTCAGGATCTATGAATCGTCCCTGAATATTCTCCGGATTCTCAATTGTGAGGTCGTGTTCAAAAAATGGATTATCGAAAATTTGAATTGGAGTGATTGGTCGACTGGATGACGATTCTAAAGAAAAATCAACGGCGACAATATTTGCCAGATGTCTTGATCGAGTTACAGGTGGTGAACGTACAAAAGGTGGTGAACATTTTGCTCGGTGCATTCACTGAATATCCTATTAGTTATAAAAATAGGAAAAATTATATAAGTTATCAAATTAATAGACTTTTCTGATTTTGCCCACGTTTCGAATAGCCAAAAGATGCAGCAGAGGGGCAGGATTCATTTGGTCTCAATATAATTGAGTACTGTTTGGCTCCAATAACCCGGTCCACGTACAAATCCAACTATTACTACGAACCAGAAAATTTTGATGTCTATTAATTTAACCACTTAAAATAATTTTTCGTAATTTAAAGAAATTATAGAGAAGAAATAGAAAAAAAATTCTATGTCCTATAAACTAGAGCGTCGACAAATAAGAAAGAAAAAGAGCGCGTCAAAAAATGTCGAAAAATAAAAGATCGAAAAATAATAGGCATCGAAAAATAAAAATCAGAAAGTAGCTCGTCGAAACTTAAAAAGGAACTAAAAACTAAGAATTAAAAGTTGCGTCTAAAAATATTAAAGCTTAAAAGAAAAACTATATCCTAAATGGCAATAACTTAAAAAGGTACTAATATATAAAAATGGCGTCGCAAAATTCTAAAGCACCTAAATCTTAGTCTAAAGAAAAAGCACTTAAGGGATTTTACGGCAAAGCCTAAAAATCTAGAAGTAAAAATAACTATGGCAAAAACTATGACTTGAAACTAAAAACGAGCGAAAAATACAAATATTACGCTAAAATGAATAAAAAAAGACAAAATATAAAAATATACTTAAAGTTGTAAAAAGTACAATTTTTATAAAAATATTACTTTTATAATATTTATTTTATAAAACTATTAATTTTATATATTAATAAAAACTAAAAATAAAAATACAAATTAAATCTAAAAACTAAAATTAAACAATTTAAAATACTAACCCTAATTAGGGTTTTAAATAAATAATAATAATAATTACTCCATAATGATTATTAGAAGTCAAATGTGGCGTGTCAGGTACGCTCATGCGATCGCATGAGAATTTGCCTTCGGGCTCATGCGATCGCATGAACTAGGGTTACGGGCCAGTAAATGGGCTGCTACAGTACGGGCCGAGTAATTTTATATATATATATTTTTTTTTTAGTTTTTTGTTTTAAATATATATATATATATATAATATTTATATAACTTAAATAAAAATTTAATTTTAAAAACTAAAATAAAAATAAAGAAACTTTATAATTTTATATATATATATATATATATATATATATATATATATATATATATATATATATATATATATATATGTAACAAACACTTAAATATATATATATTTTGTTTTTCTTTTATATTTTTGTATATTTAAAACGTATTTTTACAAAAACGTATTTTTATAAAAGTAAACTAAAAATAAAAATCTTTTTTTATATAGCGTTGCGCTTCCGGCGTTTAAGCAGAATTGTCACCGGCAGCGGCGCCAAAAATACTTGATGTGTGCGAGGTGTACTAGGAAATAGTATTTTTTTTACAACGAAATACTATTAAATACGATACAATTTTACACAAGATATTTATTTATTTATAGAATTGATATACCTAAACCTTGCTACAACACTTATAGGCAGTGTACCTAATCGTACAGTAGTGTAGTTTTTAGTAAGTCCGGTTCGTTCCACAGGGAATCTTTTAAACAAGCTTAACGCTATATTACTTTAACTTATAAAAATACAAATATATATAAGTAATATTATTATTATAAAAAGGGGGTTTTTACCGTTTAATGACCGGTTTGTCGATTTTAAAACTTTAGTCGCAGTTAAAACCTAATGTAAAATATTAAAAATAAATACAACTTAACTTAAAACGTAAAGTAAATAACGATAATGAAATTGCGATAAATAAAAGTGCGATAATTAAAAAGTACGATAATTAAAAGTGCAATTAAATACAATGACAATAAATAAAAGAGCGATAATTAAAAGTGCAATTAAATATGAAAATAAAAGAATTATACTTATTTAAACTTCCATAATCATGATGTTTGACGTGTTGATTTTTAGTTTATTCCCATGGGTTAATTGTTCTTTGTCCTGGATTATTTGATATGTCCATACGGATTTGTCCATAATAGTCCATCAGTCATAATCATAAAATGCGGAAGTCTTGGCCAAATTATTCTTATTCCCGAAGTCAAATATTCCAACTAATTGGGGATTTGAATTGTAACAAGGTTTTAATACTTTGTTTAATGAATACACCAGGTTATCGACTGCGTGTAAACCAAGGTTTTACTACTTTGTTAACAATTACACCAATTACCCTTGAATGTAATCCACCCCCGTTTTAACAAGTCTACTAACTATTAATCCAGTTTCGTGTCCGGTAAAATGAACAATTATTGGTATTTATAGATATCCCGCCCACCGTGCCCAGTCAAGCATATGTGGTTATATATAAATACGTCAAATTATAAGTGTATATATTAAATTATCGTTTAGTTAATATAAAGCCCATTAATAGCCCATAGTCTAATTTCCACAAGTGTCGTTCTTTTATCCAAACCCCAATTATGGTACAAAGCCCAATTACCCAATCTTAATATTTTTAGCCCAACATCATGATTACTTCGTCTTAAATAAGCATAATAATAACTTAGCTACGAGACATTAAATTAAAAATAACATTAATCATAACTTACAGTGATTAAAAATAGCGTAGCGTTACACGGACAGAATTTCGACTTACACCCTTACAACATTCGCTAACATACCCTTATTATTAGAATTTAAAATTAAAATTAAAATATAATATATATATATATATATATATATATATATATATATATATATATATATATATATATATATATATATATATATATATGTATATATATATATATATATGTATATATATATATATATATGTTTACGTTGATAGAAGGAAAGGAAAAGATGTTAAATTTCGTCCAAAACTCGTGATCTTTATAGGACCTGGCCTGTCCCTGTTCACCATGCGATCGCATGGATTTATAACTTCGCATGGCCTGCTTTTCCAACCCACATGTGTTTGTTTCTTCTGCCGATGGTTTTTATAATATATTATATAATATATAAATAATTATAAGAATTATTTAAATATTATATTATATTTATGTGCATAGTTGACTTGTAATTTTTAGTCCGTTGCATCGAGCGTTGAGAGTTGACTTTGGTCCCAGTTCCGGATTTTCGAACGTCCTTGCGTATAATTTAATATCTTGTACTTTGCGTTTTGCGTCTTATACTCTTGTAATTTTGAGACGTTTCTCATCAATAATTGGAACCACTTTGATTGTATTTTGTACTTTTGATCTTTTTGGTCGTTTGCGTCTTCAATTCGTCGAATCTGTCTTTTGTCTTCACCTTTTATTATTTAAACGAATATCACTTGTAAATAGAACAATTGCAACTAAAAGCTTGTCTTTCTTGAGGGATAATGCTATGAAATATATGTTCATTTTCAGCATTATCAGCAGCGAAAAGAGAAAGTTCAAAAAGTGGATCTTTTGGGGGAAAATCAGAAGGTCAAACTAGTAGTCAGTCTACTCAACAGTCAAGTAAGCAATCGGGATTTCGTGGTAAGAAGTCAGGTGGGTTCAAACAGAAAAGTAAGTCTGGTATGAGTGGATCAGGTTCTAGTCAGTCCGGTTGGTGCAATGTTTGTAAGTCAACCCATGTCGGTCCGTGTTCTCCAATGACCAGAAGGTGTTTAAAATGTGGAGTGTTAGGTCATGAATCAACAGCTTGTTCTTTTAAGTCTAATGTTTGTTGGAGTTGCCATCAAGAGGGGCATAGATCTGCAAATTGTCCATCTGCGTCAAGAGCCGGTTCTGGGGCAGGGTCAGGGGCGAGGTCTGTAACTTCTGGGGGATCTTCTGCTTCTACTGCCGAGCAGAAGAGAAAGAATCCTCCAACAGCTGAGGCAAGGGCATTTCAGATGACGGTAGACGCTGCAACCGCTATCGATGACGTCATTACCGGTATGTTCTTGGTTAATTCCTTGCCAGCTCGTGTGTTATTTAATTCTGGAGTGAATCGATCTTTTATGTCCTTAGGCTTCTGTGATAAGTTGAAGTGCCTGTTAGGATGTTAGATGAGCCTTTGGGAATAGAAGTTGCTGATGGTAAAATGGTTCCATGCACATCATCTGTGTCTGGAATTGCCATCGAAATTGACGGCCATTCTTTCCCTTTAACCTGTTTGTTGATGCTTATACCTAGCTTTGATGTAGTCATAGGCATGAATTGGTTAAGAGCTAATAGGGCTAATATTATGTGTGATAAGAAGATGATTTCTTTCCGTTTGGCCGACGGATCTCGAGTGATAGCTAGGGGAGAGCACAGTGGACTGAACTTCCCTATGGTTTCCCTAACGAAAGCTCAGAAGGCAATATCGAAAGGGTGTGATTCATTCTTAGCCTACGTGATCGATGTTAAGAAAGAAAAGAACAGGTGATCGATATTCCCGTTGTGTCAGAATTTCCCGAAGTGTTTCCAGATGATTTACCAGGGTTACCTCCAGTACGTGAAGTAGAGTATAAAATTGATTTAGTTCCAGGTGCTACATCAGTTGCAAAAGCTCCTTACAGATTAGCTCCGTCAGAAATCCGAGAAATGATGACTCAGATTCAGGAATTGTTAGATAAGGCGTTTATTCGACCAAGTTCTTCACCGTGGGGTGCTCCTGTTTTGTTTGTGAAAAAGAAAGATGGGTCGCTTAGAATGTGTATAGATTACCGCGATTTGAATAAGAGAACAATAAAAAATAAGTATCCGTTACCAAGAATAGATGATTTATTTGATCAGTTGCAGGGTGCTTCCTACTTTTCAAAGATTGATTTACGTCCAGGGTATCATCAAGTACGTGTTGCAGAGAACGATATACCGAAAATAGCGTTCAGAACTAGATATGGTCATTATGAATTTTTAGGTATGCCATTTGGGTTAACAAACGCGCCAACAGTGTTTATGGATTTAATGAACAGGGTGTGTCGCCAGTATCTCGACAAGTTTTTAATTGTTTTCATAGATAATATTTTAATATATTCAAAAACTAAGAAAGATCATGCGCCGCATCTAAGGTTGGTGTTAGAACTTCTGAAACAGGAACAATTGTACGCTAAGTTCTCCAAGTGTGAATTTTGGTTGCGAGTACAGTTTCTGGGTCATGTGATATATGAACAGGGTATCAAAGTAGATCAATCTAAGATAGAGGCCGTAATGAATTGGAACTCACAGATAACGCCGACAGAAATCAAGAGTTTTCTGGGTTTAGCAGGTTATTACCGCCGATTTATCAAAGACTTCTCTAAAATAGCAGGCCCATTAACTAAGTTAACCAGAAAAGATGTAGCCTTTCAATGGACTGATGAACAAGAAAAGGCTTTTCAGACTCTCAAACAGTTGTTATGTCAAGCGCCAATTTTAGCTTTACCAGAGGGAACACAAGATTTTATGGTCTACTGCAATGCGTCATGTGCAGGTCTGGGTTGTGTTTTGATGCAGAGAAATAAAGTTATAACGTATGCTTCACGACAGTTGAAGAATCATGAACGAAACTACCCTACTCACGATTTATAGTTAACTGCAGTTGTGTTTGCTTTGAAGCTTTGGAGACACTATTTGTATGGTACGCATTGTGAAATCTATACATATCATAAGAGTCTTCAATATATCTTTTCACAGAAAGAATTAATTATGCGTCAACGTCGATGTTTAGAATTGATTAAAGACTATGATTGTGAGATTAAGTACCATCCGGGTAAAGCAAATGTGGTCGCAGATGCTCTGAGTCGCAAGAAAACAGTCGAAAATGTTAGATTTATGAGAATTGAGATAGGTTCAGACTTGATCTATTGAAAACCGTTCAATTAGTAGCTTTGAATGACGAAAATCTAAAGACTGAGCAAATGAGCAAAAGAAAATTTGACCTATGCAATGATTCTAGAGGATTAAAGACCTATAAAGATCGAATTTGGGTGCCTATGCTTGGAGATTTGAGGGATTTAATCCTTACTGAAGCGCATAAATTGAGATTATCAGTGCATCCAGGTAGTACTAAGATGTATAGAGACTTGAAAACATTGTATTGGTGGCCAACAATGAAGACAGATGTTGCAGGTTTCGTTGAGAAATGTCATATTTGTACGCAAGTTAAGGCAGAACATCAGAAACTGTATGGATCTCTATAACGATGGATTTTGTAACCAAGTTACCCCGAACCCAGAAAGGTCATGACATGATCTGGGTGATAGTGGATTGTTTAACAAAGAATGCTCACTTTTTAGCTACTCGTGAAACCACTTCGTTGAGTGATTTGGCAGAGTTGTATTTGAAAGAGAACTTTAGTTGACATGGTGTACCATTGTCAATAGTTTCTGATAGGGATACTAGGTTTGTATCTAACTTCTGGAACAGTTTACAACAGAATCTGGGTACACGTGTGAATCTAAGTACAGCTTATCATCCGCAAACAGACGGTCAGAGTGAACGGACGATTCAAACGTTAGAAGACATGTTAAGAGCGTGTGTCTTAGAATATGGTGGTTCTTGGGATTCACATTTTCCATTGATAGAGTTTGCTTACAACAGTTCGTATCATTCGTGTTGGTTAGAAGCAGGTGAGAAACAATTTGCAGGTCCCGAAATTGTTCAGATAACTGCAGAAAAGGTTGAAATTGCACGTGAAAAGTTAAAAGCAGCCAGAGACCAACAAAAGATGTATGCTGATCCGCGTAGACGTCCGGTAACATTTAATGTAGGTGATCGTGTATACTTAAAAGTTTCACCGTGGAAGGGAGTGATCCGATTTGGTAAACGTGGTAAGCTAGCACCGAGGTTTATTGGACCATTTCCAATCATTGAGATTTTAAATGATCAAACGGTAGTTTTAGATCTTCCTTCAGAGTTAGCAGGGATTCACAACACGTTCAATGTGTGTTATTTAAGGAAGTGTAAAGTAGACGATGAAAGTTTGATTCTTCCTCTGAAGGATTTGAAAGTGGACTTGAACAAGAAGTTAGTTGAAGAGACGATTAGAATAGTGGACAAGAAGGTCACCAAGCTAAGAAAGAAACAGATTCATATGGTGTTAGTGGAATGGCGGCACAGTTTAGGTTTCAACCTGACATGGGAAACCGAGGAGTTAATGAGGGCGCGCTATCCCCAGTTGTTTGACCTTGACCAGATTCTGAGGACGGAATCTTCTTAAGGGGGGTAGATTTGTAACATCCTCAATCGGACCTAGCTGTAAGATTACTAAATTGCCCTTAAGTTGGTGTTGTGATATTATATGCTTTTATTTTTATTTAATGATTATTATTAAATAATGAGGTGGTTAGGACCAGTTTGTGACAAGGGTCACAGAACAGGTTTGTTTATCTAATTTGGACCTCGTTTGGGTTGCCAAATGATGTACGAAAGATATCAGATAACTGATAAATAACCGTGTGTTGCACAGTGTAGGATTTAACCCACTTTAGATGAGCTAGTGCTTCTAATTTCTTCTTTTGGCTTCCAGATTATTCACACACACAAACATACACCGTACCTTCATCTTCTCCACCTACACCAAACCCTAATTTCTAATCCTTGTTTTAGAGCTCGAATCATTTACATCTTTGTGTTCCTTATGATTTACTGATTCTAACAAGGTAAGATTCATAGCTTTTCATGCTTTAATCTTCAAAAAAATAGAGTTTTTGTGTTAGTTTTTATAAAGTGTGTATTTTGGGTCAAAGTTTTTAGATTTGATGTTGTTTGAGTCCAAATCTTGTGGGTTTATGTTTCTACATGTTTAGTGTCTTTGATTTGGTCAGTTTTGAGGTCATAATCGAGCTTTAGAGCAAGAATTGGTCGATTTTGGGTGAAACCCGTCACTTTGTCTTCAGCTTCTGCAGATAAACACAGTCAGCCGAGTGTCTCGAAACACTCGACCGACCGACTAGACCATCGACCGAGTGTGTAAGACCCACGGCCGAGTGTGTATTTGAGAGACCATCGACCGAGTGACTAGACACTCGGCCGAGTGAGTGTAGACAGTCGGCCGACTGTCTCTGATAGTCGACCGAGTATCTTTGGCAGTGAAATATTTTACCAAGTGTTGATTTCTAGCCGTTATGCTGCCCATTTGTATTTTGACGATTATGATGTAAATTTTGAAAATGCACAAGTGTTAAGCAAAAAAAATTAGCGGACAGTTTTTGATACAAAATTTTCTGTACTGGTTATTTGGTGTTAATGGACATAACTAACTTATGTATATGTATTTCTCAGGAGAAAAGGAGAAAGAGAAGGTTCAGTGATTAGATAGCTGAACACCTTCTCGTTTGCTGATATTTGGTGAGTGGGACTAACTGGAGAATATAGTATATAGAAGCATGTTATATTATGATTGCCATGCTTGTTAGATATACTTATTGTTGTGGTTAGTTAGTTCTTGTGATGACTGCATGTTAGTTGATGCTTGTCTGCTAGAGTCCAGTGCGTCCCTATTGTGTGGTAGCCTCGGTAGGAGAGATCAACCTGCGGGTTGGGTTTCTCTGTGGTAGCCTAGACAGCCGTGGTGTATATATATGTGAATGACGCGTCCGTTGCGTGTGGATTATGTATATACATACGGTGGTGGAGGAACTTCTGGTAAGCCCCAGTTCGATCAGCTGGTGGTTAATGGTTTGACCGAGCCGCCAGAGTCTCTGTAGACGGCACTTGGGTGATGTTTGTATGTTAGACTATGTGACATGATTAGTATAACACTTGTGTATGCTATGGCCTGTAGTTAGTCGTACTCACTTAGCTTCGTGCTAATTCCCCTCCATCTCCTCCCTGCAGGTTATTAGCTTTTATAAATGTCGCATTTTTGGGAGAAGACGGGCATGGCGATGTTATGTTTGACAGGGTTAACTCTGATGTGGTCTTTTAGAATATGAACCGTGTACTTTTGATAACAGAATGTATTTACCTCTTTTCCTGTTAATATGTAATTTGTTTTAATGACACGTGACATCGGTTTGTACAATTGTTGATATCGTATTTAATTAATATTATGCTTCCGCCACGTATTTAAAAAAAAAAAATTTAGCGGTGTCACTGGGACTGAGAATACATGCGCTGTTTTTATAACTGTTTTATTAAATGCTTTTGAGATATATTTTTGAACTGAGAATACTTGAACTGCTTTTATAAATGTCTGATGAAATAGGCACAAGTACTTAAAAACATTCTACGATTGAGTTACGAGGACACTGGATATCACCCATTTATAGTCTGGTAATCTAAGAATTAGAGAACCGAGCTCCTAATTGACGCGAATTCTAAAGATAGATCTATGAGCACTCACAAGCCCCAGTAAGAGAATTTGAACTGCTTTAGTACTTCGAAATAGGTATACAACCGCCAGTTTTAAAAGATATGATCTGTTTGTGAGGTGTACACAACCATCATATTTAAAAGAGTGGCCTGTTTGTATGCTTTTGCATGACCGTGCGGAATGCCGGTATGCGGGGGATATTCTATATGCATCTTGTTAAGGTCGATTACAATGTGTTTATATATATATCGTATGAATGATTTTACAACAGTGAGCAGACCTGCACAGATTGTTTTCGAAATATGAGTATCTTGTGGTCTATTATATTATTGGAAATGATTGTTTATGATAAACTAATGAACTCACCAACCTTTTGGTTGACACTTTAAAGCATGTTTATTCTCAGGTATGAAAGAAATCTTCCGCTGTGCATTTGCTCATATTAGAGATATTACTTGGAGTCATTCATGACATATTTCAAAAGACATTGCATTCGAGTCGTCAAGTTCATCGAGATTATTACTAAGTCAATTATAGTTGGATATATTATGAAATGGTATGCATGCCGTCAACTTCCGATTTAAAGAAAGTTTGTCTTTTAAAAACGAATGCAATGTTTGTAAAATGTATCATATAGAGGTCAAGTACCTCGCGATGTAACCAAATGTAATGTATTCGTCCAGATGGATTAGGATGGGTTGTTATACCGTTTAGAGCTAATTAGCAAACCTAACTAGTTCTTAGGTTTCCCAATGTTGAATGAAGTTATCAACCCCCCTCCATGAGAAAATTCATAACTTAAAGAATGCAACCTCAACTATCGGATGAACTCGTAATCAGCAGAACAACCGGACATAATGACTAAAAATCCGGTTGCCTACATGTCAACGATATTTCATATCGATCACTCCTACAAAATTTTCATATTACTGCTTTCTTGATCGCTGGTAGATTGACCTATATCGATCCGCATACATACATAAATGGGTTAAAGCCAAAAATATGCTACAAACTTACACAAATGTACCGATGTCGCCCACAAACTCATTTCCGTCCTACTGTCACCTACAAACTTTCAAAAAATGTGCTAATATCAACATTTTATAGTTTTGACCTGTTACATACTAATTTTGACCTGAATTTTTTTTTTTTTTTTTTTTAAGAATTAAGATCCAATCCACGAACGACACGTGTTGATTTTAACCAGTTTAGCCGGTAGCAAGTCATTTTTGTTTACATTGGTATACTTTTTGAAAGTTTTTGTTTACATTGGTACACTTTTTGAAAGTTTGTAGGTGACAATAGGACGGAAATGAGTTTGTGGGCGACATAGGTACATTTGTGTAAGTTTGTAGCCTATTGTTGGTTTTAACCCTACATAAATACATAGATACATCGTTGTGTATCTGTGTATGTATGTACATATGTATATATATAGATCGTATGTATGTGTGTATATATGTATGTATGTATACGTGTATGTGTGTTTGTGTGTGTATAATGTATGTATCTATGTATGTATGTGTGTGTATGCATACTGACATACATACATACACACATACACCCATAACGAATGCCCTCATCTTCATTTGGCTCTCGTTTAGAGCTAATTAGAAAACCTAACTAGTTCTTAGGCTTCCCAATGTTGAATGAAGTTATCAACCCCCCTCTATGAGAAAATTCATAACTTAAAGAACGCCACCTCAACTATCGGATGAACACGTAATCAGCAGAACAACCAGACATAACGACTAAAAATTGTTGCCTACATGTCAACGATATTTCATATCCATCACCTCTACAAATATTTTATATTACTGTTGTCTCGATCGCTGGTAGATTAACCCATATCGATCCTCATACATACATACATACATACATACATAGATACATCGCTGTGTATCTGTGTATGTACACGTACATACGTATATATATAGATTGTATGTATGTGTGTATATATGTATGTATGTGTGTATATGTGTTTGTGTGTATATAATGTATGTATGTATGTATGTATGTATGTATGTATGTACATATGTATGTGTATGCATACATACTGTAGTGACCCGAACTTTTCCATGTTTATATATATTAATTGAGATTGATATTTACATGATTAAATGTTTCCAACATGTTAAGCAATCAAACTTGTTAAGACTTGATTAATTGAAATATGTTTCATATAGACAATTGACCACCCAAGTTGACCGGTGATTCACGAACGTTAAAACTTGTAAAAACTATATGATGACATATATATATGGATATATATATAGTTAACATGATACTATGATAAGTAAATATATCATTAAGTATATTAACAATGAACTACATATGTAAAAACAAGACTACTAACTTAATGATTTTTAAACGAGACATATATGTAACGATTATCGTTGTAAAGACATTTAATGTATATATATCATATTAAGAGATATTCATACATGATAATATCATGATAATATAATAATTTAAAATCTCATTTGATATTATAAACATTGGGTTAACAACATTTAACAAGATCGTTAACCTAAAGGTTTCAAAACAACACTTACATGTAACGACTAACGATGACTTAACGACTCAGTTAAAATGTATATACATGTAGTGTTTTAATATGTATTTATACACTTTTGAAAGACTTCAATACACTTATCAAAATACTTCTACTTAACAAAAATGCTTACAATTACATCCTCGTTCAGTTTCATCAACAATTCTACTCGTATGCACCCGTATTCGTACTCGTACAATACACAGCTTTTAGATGTATGTACTATTGGTATATACACTCCAATGATCAGCTCTTAGCAGCCCATGTGAGTCACCTAACACATGTGGGAACCATCATTTGGCAACTAGCATGAAATATCTCATAAAATTACAAAAATATGAGTAATCATTCATGACTTATTTACATGAAAACAAAATTACATATCCTTTATATCTAATCCATACATCAACGACCAAAAACACCTACAAACACTTTCATTCTTCAATTTTCTTCATCTAATTGATCTCTCTCAAGTTCTATCTTCAAGTTCTAAGTGTTCTTCATAAATTCCAAAAGTTCTAGTTTCATAAAATCAAGAATACTTTCAAGTTTGCTAGCTCACTTCCAATCTTGTAAGGTGATCATCCAACCTCAAGAAATCTTTGTTTCTTACAGTAGGTTATCATTCTAATACAAGGTAATAACCATATTCAAACTTTGGTTCAATTTCTATAACTATAACAATCTTATTTCAAGTGATGATCTTACTTGAACTTGTTTTCGTGTCATGATTCTGCTTCAAGAACTTCGAACCATCCAAGGATCCATTGAAGCTAGATCCATTTTTCTCTTTTCCAGTAGGTTTATCCAAGGAACTTAAGGTAGTAATGGTGTTCATAACATCATTCGATTCATACATATAAAGCTATCTTATTCGAATGTTTAAACTTGTAATCACTAGAACATAGTTTAGTTAATTCTAAACTTGTTCGCAAATAAAAGTTAATCCTTCTAACTTGACTTTTAAAATCAACTAAACACATGTTCTATATCTATATGATATGCTAACTTAATGATTTAAAACCTGGAAACACGAAAAACACCGTAAAACCGGATTTACGCCGTCGTAGTAACACCGCGGGCTGTTTTGGGTTAGTTAATTAAAAACTATGATAAACTTTGATTTAAAAGTTGTTATTCTGAGAAAATGATTTTTATTATGAACATGAAACTATATCCAAAAATTATGGTTAAACTCAAAGTGGAAGTATGTTTTCTAAAATGGTCATCTAGACGTCGTTCTTTCAACTGAAATGACTACCTTTACAAAAACGACTTGTAACTTATTTTTCCGACTATAAACCTATACTTTTTCTGTTTAGATTCATAAAATAGAGTTCAATATGAAACCATAGCAATTTGATTCACTCAAAACGGATTTAAAATGAAGAAGTTATGGGTAAAACAAGATTGGATAATTTTTCTCATTTTAGCTACGTGAAAATTGGTAACAAATCTATTCCAACCATAACTTAATCAACTTGTATTGTATATTATGTAATCTTGAGATACCATAGACACGTATACAATGTTTCGACCTATCATGTCGACACATCTATATATATTTCGGAACAACCATAGACACTCTATATGTGAATGTTGGAGTTAGCTATACAGGGTTGAGGTTGATTCCAAAATATATATAGTTTGAGTTGTGATCAATACTGAGATACGTATACACTGGGTCGTGGATTAATTCAAGATAATATTTATCGATTTATTTCTGTACATCTAACTGTGGACAACTAGTTGTAGGTTATTAACGAGGACAGCTGACTTAATAAACTTAAAACATCAAAATATATTAAAAGTGTTGTAAATATATTTTGAACATACTTTGATATACATGTATATATTGTTATAGGTTCGTGAATCAACCAGTGGCCAAGTCTTACTTTCCGACGAAGTAAAAATCTGTGAAAGTGAGTTATAGTCCCACTTTTAAAATCTAATATTTTTGGGATGAGAATACATGCAGGTTTTATAAATGATTTACAAAATAGACACAAGTACGTGAAACTACATTCTATGGTTGAATTATCGAAATCGAATATGCCCTTTTTTATTAAGTCTGGTAATCTAAGAATTAGGGAACAGACACCCTAATTGACGCGAATCCTAAAGATAGATCTATTGGGCCTAACAAACCCCATCCAAAGTACCGGATGCTTTAGTACTTCAAAATTTATATCATATCCGAAGGGTGTCCCGGAATGATGGGGATATTCTTATATATGCATCTTGTTAATGTCGGTTACCAGGTGTTCACCATATGAATGATTTTTATCTCTATGTATGGGATGTGTATTGAAATATGAAATCTTGTGGTCTATTATTATAATTTGATATATATAGGTTAAACCTATAACTCACCAACATTTTTGTTGACGTTTTAAGCATGTTTATTCTCAGGTGATTATTAAGAGCTTCCGCTGTCGCATACTTAAATAAGGACGAGATTTGGAGTCCATGCTTGTATGATATTGTGTAAAAACTGCATTCAAGAAACTTATTTTGTTGTAACATATTTGTATTGTAAACCATTATTTAATGGTCGTGTGTAAACAGGATATTTTAGATTATCATTATTTGATAATCTACGTAAAGCTTTTTAAACCTTTATTGATGAAATAAAGGTTATGGTTTGTTTTAAAATGAATGCAGTCTTTGAAAAACGTCTCATATAGAGGTCAAAACCTCGTAACGAAATCAATTAATATGGAACTTTTTTAATCAATAAGAACGGGACATTTCAGTTGGTATCCGAGCGTTGGTCTTAGAGAACCAGAAAATTTGCATTAGTGTATCTTATCGAGTTTGTTAGGATGCATTAGTGAGTCTGGACTTCGACCGTGTTTTCTTTAAAAATGATTGCTTAACATTTTTGTTGGAAACTATATATTTTTAACATATGAATATTATGTGATATATTAATCTCTTATCGTGTTTGATATTATGTGATAGATGTCTACCTCTAGAACAAGTCCCATTGACTCACCTAATAATAATGAAGAGTCAAATGTAAATTGGAATGATTCGTGGACTGATTCACAAGTTCCCGAAGAGGAACCGGAAGAAGAGTCAGAACCGGAAGAAGAATCGGAACCGGAAGAAGAATCGGAACCGGAAGAAGAAATAGAACCGGTGGGGGAAATAATAAAAAAGTTAAGTAAAAGAGAATCCTCAACCAACCGACCAAGGTTAATTATGGTCAATGGTGTTTCCGCCAAGGAAGCAAAATATTGGGAGGATTACCAATTCTCCGATGAATCGGATTCCGACGAGAATTCTGATGATGTTATAGAAATTACCCCAACTGAATTTAAAAAGGAAAAAGAAAATAATAAGGGAAAGGGCATAAAAATAGAGAAATCTAATTCCAACCCCGATGAACTTTATATGTATCGTCAACCCCCGAAGTCCTTAAGTTGTAACAATGACCCGGGAACCTCTAAACCACCAGGTTTTTCTAAACCAATGTGGATAACGACAGCTCGTATTAGGGGAACATCATATATCCCTAGAAACTTGGCAAAACGAACCAAAACCGAACAAGAAGAAACGAGCGAGTCGGAATAAGATAGTTATATTCGTGTGGTGTAATATATGTAATATAGTGTGCTTATGCTTTATGATATATGTAAAAATTGCTTGTATTAATAAGTATTTTTTTATGAATCTAACTCTTGTCTATTTTACAGTATAAAAACACAAAATGGATAGACAACCCAATATTTTAAGAGACCTACCCGGAGACATGATTGATGAAATCTTGTCTAGAGTCGGTCAGAATTCCTCGGCACAACTATTTAAGGCGAGATCAGTTTGTAAGACATTCGAAGAACGTTCCAAGAATGCCTTGGTTTATAAAAGGCTTTCGTTCGGAAGATGGGGAATATCACATTGGGAAATCCATAAGTTACGATGTGTTTACTTTGACGCATATATTGCGGGGAACCCAAATGCTATTTTACGCAACGGGTTAAGAAATTATTTTGACTCAGTATATCCGAATATAGGACTTCGTGATTTAGAAAAAGCGGCTAACATGCAACATAAAGAAGCATGTTATGCTTACGGGTTAGTAATGTTCGCTTCTCACCAAAGTGAGAACAAGAACATCGGGCTACAACTATTAAACAAAACGTTCCCACAAGTGACGGAGTCGGTAATTGGGGTAAGAAATGAGGTTTTTAGGTTATTACGAGACTGTTGGTCATTACGTAACCCTCGTCCCTTTGATGACGTTACAACACGCTGTCTTATCAACGGCCATAACGGTTATGTTCCACAAGACCAAGGATGGGAAGTAGTCCTAGTAAAACCAGAATGCATGACTTGTTTCTGGACGTATGAATTACGTGTCTTTATTGCCTTTGCTGAACGACTTGTGTACTAGCTAGAATTATCTTCACAACTATCTTGTATCAAAGTTATTGTGTGCTATATTTCATGCTTTATGTAAAATAAGCGGTATTGTAAGTTTGTAAAATATTGTATAAAAGTTTGAACGCGAAATATTATTACAATCAGTTTTTCATATAGAATTGTAGTAGTTGAATTGTATATTAGCTACTAAATATGAACTTAACGGGTAGGTACTACCCAAATTTAAACTTATAAAACGCTAATATGAAGAAAAAGCTTTTATAAATGAGTTCATATTATGCTACGAAATACTATTAACTACTCTTAATATTCTGTATGATTAACTTGTTCCATTGGACTATTTTGAAGGAAATGGCACCGACTACTCGACACACCGTGAATATGAATGAAGAGGAATTCCGTACTTTTCTAGCTTCAAACATAGCCGCAGTACAGGCTGCGCTACATACCAACAATAACCTTGGATCTGGCAGTACAGGAAATCGTGTAGGATGCACCTACAAAGAATTCACTGCCTGCAAACCTTTGGAATTTGATGGAACCGAAGGACCGATCGGATTGAAACGGTGGACCGAGAAGGTCGAATCGGTGTTTGCCATAAGTAAGTGTACTGAAGAGGACAAAGTGAAGTACGCTACGCATACCTTCACAGGTTCTGCGTTAACATGGTGGAATACCTATCTAGAGCAAGTGGGACAAGATGATGCGTACGCACTACCGTGGTCAGCATTCAAGCACTTGATGAACGAGAAGTACCGTCCCAGAACCGAGGTCAATAAGCTCAAGACAGAACTTAGAGGGTTACGAACCCAAGGATTTGATATTACCACGTACGAAAGACGATTCACAGAATTGTGCCTATTGTGTCCGGGAGCATTCGAAGATGAGGAAGAGAAGATCGACGCATTTGTGAAAGGATTACCGGAAAGTATCCAAGAAGATATAAGTTCACACGAGCCCGCCTATATACAACAGGCATGTAGAATGGCTCACAAACTAGTGAACCAGATTGAAGAAAGAATTAAAGAACAGACTGCTGAAGAGGCCAATGTGAAGCAAGTCAAAAGAAAGTGGGAGGAAAACGGTGATAAGAATCACCAATACAACAACAACAGCAATTACAACAATAATCGCAACAATTATCCCAACAATCGCAACATCAATCGCAACTACAACAAACGGCCCAACAACAACAACAACAACAATAACAACAACAACAACTACAACAATCATCCCAACAACAATAATAACCGCAACAACAACAACAACAATCAGAAGCAGCTATGCCAAAGGTGTGAAAAGTATCACTCGGGGTTCTGCACCAAATTTTGCAACAAGTGTAAAAGAAATGGTCATAGCGCGGCGAAGTGTGAGGTCTACGGACCAGGGGTTAATAGAACGAAAGGAACAAATGGTGTCGGAACGAGTAATGGCGGAGCAAGTAGTGTCGGAGCAAGTTATGCCAATGTAGTTTGTTATAAATGTGGAAAACCGGGCCACATTATTAGAAATTGCCCGAACCAGGAGAACACGAATGGACAAGGCCGCGGAAGAGTTTTCAATATTAATGCGGCAGAGGCACAGGAAGACCCGGAGCTTGTTACGGGTACGTTTCTTATTGACAATAAATCTGCTTACGTTTTATTTGATTCGGGTGCGGATAGAAGCTATATGAGTAGAGATTTTTGTGCTAAATTAAGTTGTCCATTGACGCCTTTGGATAGTAAATTTTTACTCGAATTAGCAAATGGTAAATTAATTTCAGCAGATAATATATGTCGGAATCGAGAAATTAAACTGGTTAGCGAAACATTTAAGATTGATTTGATACTAGTAGAGTTAGGGAGTTTTGATGTGATAATCGGTATGGACTGGTTGAAAGAAGTGAAAGCAGAGATCGTTTGTTACAAAAATGCAATTCGCATTATACGAGAAAAAGGAAAACCCTTAATGGTGTACGGAGAAAAGGGCAACACGAAGCTACATATTATTAGTAATTTGAAGGCACAAAAACTAATAAGAAAAGGTTGCTATGCTGTTCTAGCACACGTCAAGAAAGTATAAACTGAAGAAAAGAGCATCAATGATGTTCCCATTGCAAAAGAATTTCCCGATGTATTTCCGAAAGAATTACCGGGATTATCCCCACATCGATCCGTTGAATTTCAAATAGATCTTGTACCAGGAGCTGCACCAATAGCTCATGCTCCTTACAGACTCGCACCCAGCGAGATGAAAGAACTGCAAAGCCAATTACAAGAACTTTTAGAGCCTGGTTTCATTCGACCAAGCACATCACCGTGGGGAGCTCCTGTTTTGTTTTTCAAGAAGAAAGATGGTACATTCAGGTTGTGTATCGACTACCGAGAGTTGAACAAACTTACCATCAAGAACCGCTACCCACTACCAAGAATCGACGACTTATTTGATCAACTACAAGGCTCGTCTGTTTATTCAAAGATTGACTTACGTTCCGGGTATCATCAAATGCGGGTGAAAGAAGATGATATTCCAAAGACTGCTTTCAGAACACGTTACGGTCATTACGAGTTTATGGTCATGCCGTTTGGTTTAACTAATGCACCAGCTGTGTTCATGGACCTTATGAACCGAGTGTGTGGACCATACCTTGACAAGTTTGTCATTGTTTTCATTGATGACATACTTATTTACTCAAAGAATGACCAAGAACACGGTGAACATTTGAGAAAGGTGTTAGAAGTATTGAGGAAGGAATAATTGTACGCTAAGTTTTCAAAGTGTGCATTTTGGTTGGAAGAAGTTCAATTCTTCGGTCACATAGTGAACAAAGAAGGTATTAAGGTGGATCCGGCAAAGATAGAAACTGTTGAAAACTGGGAAACCCCGAAAACTCCGAAACACATACGCCAGTTTTTAGGACTAGCTGGTTACTACAGAAGGTTCATCCAAGACTTTTCCAGAATAGCAAAACCCTTGACTGCATTAACGCATAAAGGGAAGAAATTTGAATGGAATGATGAACAAGAGAAAGCGTTTCAGTTATTGAAGAAAAAGCTAACTACGGCACCTATATTGTCATTGCCTGAAGGGAATGATGATTTTGTGATTTATTGTGACGCATCAAAGCAAGGTCTCGGTTGTGTATTAATGCAACGAATGAAGGTGATTGCTTATGCGTCTAGACAATTGAAGATTCACGAACAAAATTATACGACGCATGATTTGGAATTAGGCGCGGTTGTTTTTGCATTAAAGACTTGGAGGCACTACTTATATGGGGTCAAAAGTATTATATATACCGACCACAAAAGTCTTCAACACATATTTAATCAGAAACAACTGAATATGAGGCAGCGTAGGTGGATTGAATTATTGAATGATTACGACTTTGAGATTCGTTACCACCCGGGGAAGGCAGATGTGGTAGCCGATGCCTTGAGCAGGAAGGACAGAGAACCCATTCGAGTAAAATCTATGAATATAATGATTCATAATAACCTTACTACTCAAATAAAGGAGGCGCAACAAGGAGTTTTAAAAGAGGGAAATTTAAAGGATGAAATACCCAAAGGATCAGAGAAGCATCTTAATATTCAGGAAGACGGAACCCGGTATAGGGCTGAAAGGATTTGGGTACCAAAATTTGGAGATATGAGAGAAATGGTACTTAGAGAAGCTCATAAAACCAGATACTCAATACATCCTGGAACGGGGAAGATGTACAAGGATCTCAAGAAACATTTTTGGTGGCCGGGTATGAAAGCGGATGTTGCTAAATACGTAGGAGAATGTTTGACGTGTTCTAAGGTCAAAGCTGAGCATCGGAAACCATCAGGTCTACTTCAACAACCCGAAATCCCGGAATGGAAATGGGAAAACATTACCATGGATTTCATCACTAAATTGCCAAGGACTGCAAGTGGTTTTGATACTATTTGGGTAATAGTTGATCGTCTCACCAAATCAGCACACTTCCTGCCAATAAGAGAAGATGACAAGATGGAGAAGTTAGCACGACTGTATTTGAAGGAAGTCGTCTCCAGACATGGAATACCAATCTCTATTATCTCTGATAGGGATGGCAGATTTATTTCAAGATTCTGGCAGACATTACAGCAAGCATTAGGAACTCGTCTAGACATGAGTACTGCCTATCATCCACAAACTGATGGGCAGAGCGAAAGGACGATACAAACGCTTGAAGACATGCTACGAGCATGTGTTATTGATTTCGGAAGCAGTTGGGATCGACATCTACCGTTAGCAGAATTTTCCTACAACAACAGCTACCATTCAAGCATTGAGATGGCGCCGTTTGAAGCACTTTATGGTAGAAAGTGTAGGACTCTGATTTGTTGAAGTGAAGTGGGGGATAGACAGATTACGGGTCCGGAGATTATACAAGAAACTACCGAGAAGATCATCCAAATTCAACAACGGTTGAAAACCGCCCAAAGTCGACAAAAGAGCTACGCTGACATTAAAAGAAAAGATATAGAATTTGAAATTGGAGAGATGGTCATGCTTAAAGTTGCACCTTGGAAAGGCGTTGTTCGATTTGGTAAACGAGGGAAATTAAATCCAAGGTATATTGGACCATTCAAGATTATTGATCGTGTCGGACCAGTAGCTTACCGACTAGAGTTACCTCAACAACTCGCGGCTGTACATAACACTTTCCACGTCTCGAATTTGAAGAAATGTTTTGCTAAAGAAGATCTCACTATTCCGTTAGATGAAATCCAAATCAACGAAAAACTTCAATTCATCGAAGAACCCGTCGAAATAATGGATCGTGAGGTTAAAAGACTTAAGCAAAACAAGATACCAATTGTTAAGGTTCGATGGAATGCTCGTAGAGGACCCGAGTTCACCTGGGAGCGTGAAGATCAGATGAAGAAGAAATACCCGCATCTATTTCCAGAAGATTCGTCAACACCTTCAACAGCTTAAAATTTCGGGACGAAATTTATTTAACGGGTAGGTACTGTAGTGACCCGAACTTTTCCATGTTTATATATATTAATTGAGATTGATATTTACATGATTAAATGTTTCCAACATGTTAAGCAATCAAACTTGTTAAGACTTGATTAATTGAAATATGTTTCATATAGACAATTGACCACCCAAGTTGACCGGTGATTCACGAACGTTAAAACTTGTAAAAACTATATGATGACATATATATATGGATATATATATAGTTAACATGATACTATGATAAGTAAATATATCATTAAGTATATTAACAATGAACTACATATGTAAAAACAAGACTACTAACTTAATGATTTTTAAACGAGACATATATGTAACGATTATCGTTGTAAAGACATTTAATGTATATATATCATATTAAGAGATATTCATACATGATAATATCATGATAATATAATAATTTAAAATCTCATTTGATATTATAAACATTGGGTTAACAACATTTAACAAGATCGTTAACCTAAAGGTTTCAAAACAACACTTACATGTAACGACTAACGATGACTTAACGACTCAGTTAAAATGTATATACATGTAGTGTTTTAATATGTATTTATACACTTTTGAAAGCCTTCAATACACTTATCAAAATACTTCTACTTAACAAAAATGCTTACAATTACATCCTCATTCAGTTTCATCAACAATTCTACTCGTATGCACCCGTATTCGTACTCGTACAATACACAGCTTTTAGATGTATGTACTATTGGTATATACAATCCAATGATCAGCTCTTAGCAGCCCATGTGAGTCACCTAACACATGTGGGAACCATCATTTGGCAACTAGCATGAAATATCTCATAAAATTACAAAAATATGAGTAATCATTCATGACTTATTTACATGAAAACAAAATTACATATCCTTTATATCTAATCCATACACCAACGACCAAAAACACCTACAAACACTTTCATTCTTCAATTTTCTTCATCTAATTGATCTCTCTCAAGTTCTATCTTCAAGTTCTAAGTGTTCTTCATAAATTCCAAAAGTTCTAGTTTCATAAAATCAAGAATACTTTCAAGTTTGCTAGCTCACTTCCAATCTTGTAAGGTGATCATCCAACCTCAAGAAATCTTTGTTTCTTACAGTAGGTTATCATTCTAATACAAGGTAATAACCATATTCAAACTTTGGTTCAATTTCTATAACTATAACAATCTTATTTCAAGTGATGATCTTACTTGAACTTGATTTCGTGTCATGATTCTGCTTCAAGAACTTCGAGCCATCCAAGGATCCATTGAAGCTAGATCCATTTTTCTCTTTTCCAGTAGGTTTATCCAAGGAACTTAAGGTAGTAATGGTGTTCATAACATCATTCGATTCATACATATAAAGCTATCTTATTCGAATGTTTAAACTTGTAATCACTAGAACATAGTTTAGTTAATTCTAAACTTGTTCGCAAATAAAAGTTAATCCTTCTAACTTGACTTTTAAAATCAACTAAACACATGTTCTATATCTATATGATATGCTAACTTAATGATTTAAAACCTGGAAACACGAAAAACACCGTAAAACTGGATTTACGCCGTCGTAGTAACACCGCGGGCTGTTTTGGGTTAGTTAATTAAAAACTATGATAAACTTTGATTTAAAAGTTGTTATTCTGAGAAAATGATTTTTATTATGAACATGAAACTATATCCAAAAATTATGGTTAAACTCAAAGTGGAAGTATGTTTTCTAAAATGGTCATCTAGACGTCGTTCTTTCGACTGAAATGACTACCTTTACAAAAACGACTTGTAACTTATTTTTCCGACTATAAACCTATACTTTTTCTGTTTAGATTCATAAAATAGAGTTCAATATGAAACCATAGCAATTTGATTCACTCAAAACGGATTTAAAATGAAGAAGTTATGGGTAAAACAAGATTGGATAATTTTTCTCATTTTAGCTACGTGAAAATTGGTAACAAATCTATTCCAACCATAACTTAATCAACTTGTATTGTATATTATGTAATCTTGAGATACCATAGACACGTATACAATGTTTTGACCTATCATGTCGACACATCTATATATATTTCGGAACAACCATAGACACTCTATATGTGAATGTTGGAGTTAGCTATACAGGGTTGAGGTTGATTCCAAAATATATATAGTTTGAGTTGTGATCAATACTGAGATACGTATACACTGGGTCGTGGATTGATTCAAGATAATATTTATTGATTTATTTCTGTACATCTAACTGTGGACAACTAGTTGTAGGTTATTAACGAGGACAGCTGACTTAATAAACTTAAAACATCAAAATATATTAAAAGTGTTGTAAATATATTTTGAACATACTTTGATATACATGTATATATTGTTATAGGTTCGTGAATCAACCAGTGGCCAAGTCTTACTTCCCGACGAAGTAAAAATCTGTGAAAGTGAGTTATAGTCCCACTTTTAAAATCTAATATTTTTGGGATGAGAATACATGCAGGTTTTATAAATGATTTACAAAATAGACACAAGTACGTGAAACTACATTCTATGGTTGAATTATCGAAATCGAATATGCCCCTTTTTATTAAGTCTGGTAATCTAAGAATTAGGGAACAGACACCCTAATTGACGCGAATCCTAAAGATAGATCTATCGGGCCCAACAAGCCCCATCCAAAGTACCGGATGCTTTAGTACTTCGAAATTTATATCATATCCGAAGGGTGTC
Organism: Rutidosis leptorrhynchoides; assembly: GCF_046630445.1. Lineage (NCBI taxonomy): Eukaryota > Viridiplantae > Streptophyta > Magnoliopsida > Asterales > Asteraceae > Rutidosis > Rutidosis leptorrhynchoides. Next base: position 98,913,933 of record NC_092335.1, read on the forward strand.
CCGGAATGATGGGGATATTCTTATATATGCATCTTGTTAATGTCGGTTACCAGGTGTTCACCATATGAATGATTTTTATCTCTATGTATGGGATGTGTATTGAAATATGAAATCTTGTGGTCTATTATTATGATTTGATATATATAGGTTAAACCTATAACTCACCAACATTTTTGTTGACGTTTTAAGCATGTTTATTCTCAGGTGATTATTAAGAGCTTCCGCTGTCGCATATTTAAATAAGGACGAGATTTGGAGTCCATGCTTGTATGATATTGTGTAAAAACTGCATTCAAGAAACTTATTTTGTTGTAACATATTTGTATTGTTAACCATTATGTAATGGTCGTGTGTAAACATGATATTTTAGATTATCATTATTTGATAATCTACGTAAACCTTTTTAAACCTTTATTGATGAAATAAAGGTTATGGTTTGTTTTAAAATGAATGCAGTCTTTGAAAAACGTCTCATATAGAGGTCAAAACCTGGTAATGAAATCAATTAATATGGAACGTTTTTAATCAATAAGAACGGGACATTTCACATACATACATACATATATACATACATACATACATACACACATACACCCATACGTACATACATACATACATACATAGATGCATACATACTGACATACATACATATAGATCATACATACATGCCTACATACATACATACATACATATAAATATATGCATACATACATACATACATACATACATACATACATGCATAAATACATACATATATACATACATACATACATACATACATGTATATATATATACATAGATACATACATACATAGATATACATACATACATACATATTGAAAGGACGCGTCCTAATCCACCTGGACGAAGTCATCAACATTTGGTCCCATTGCGATGATCGGCTCCAAGTAATGTCCTTATATTGAACAAATGCACAGCGGAAGACTTAATTCGTACCTGAGAATAAACATGCTTTAAAGTGTCAACCAAAAGGTTGGTGAGTTCATAGGTTTATCATAACAATCATTTCAATATATTAATAGACCACAAGATTTCATAATCATAAACATAATGCACTCGCAAGTGTTTGTAAAGTATTCTAAGTGGTTGAGCACTTGGTAACCATACTTAACATTTAATCAACGTCGCATATTCTCTTTTTTATGAAATCTCACTACACCGTACCAAGTGTAGTCACCAAAACGAAGTACTGTGCAACCATTGAATACTGGTCGTCCAGTCCGGTTGGGGTTGTCAGGCCCGATAGATCTATCAACAGGATTCGCGTTTACAATACCCATGTAAATAGTAGCTACCAAGCTACAGGGAAATATGTCAGTGGTACAACTCAACGTAGAATATATTTTTAAGTACTTGTGTCTATTTTGTAAACATTTATAAAAGCAGCGCATGTATTCTCAGCCCAAAAATATATACTGCAAAAGCAATTAAAAAGGGAGCAAATGAAACTCACTTTTGCCTTGAAGGTATTTAATTCGACTTGGTCTCCGATAGATATCACGAACCTAACCATATATATATAATATATCAACATATTTTCTTTTTAAGTAATCGTTACATATATATATACTTTTAATACTTTTAATAATTTCTTAGTCCGTAGTTAGCAGTCCGATGTTAGTGGTCCACAATTAGTTGCTTAAATAAAATAAATAAAGACCCCATCGTATTCGTATTGATTAGAATTAATCTCGACCCATGGTACCATGTTGTCAAATGACGTGTTGCGTACATAAAGTACCGTGTTGTCAAATGATGTGTTGCGTACAATCATGAGGTCTTATGATTAATCTTCTCGTGTTGTTTACGGGTGGTCCTGAAATATATAAAATCAAATCATAAGTAATTATATATAAAATATCATATTAATTAGAAAATATATGATTAATTTACTTTTTCTCCAAATATTTTCGTAGCTAAACTAGCTTCGGATACCCAATCTTGTTTTAGTCGTAGTTTCTTCATTACAAATCCGTTTTTGTTGGTTCAACTTGACACTTCTTTGGATCGAGTCAAATTTTAAGAATATGAACTGAAAATACCTTAATTTGTATTCAAAATCATAGGTTATATGTCAAACTTTGGTGAAACTTATGAAAGTGATCATTTTCCATCATAAAAACAACATTTAATGATCATTTTTCTAAAAATACTTACACTTGAGTTAAATCATGAAATTTTTTATGTGTTAACATATTCATAAGAAATATCATTTTTCCAGAACATGAACTTCCAATTCAAAGTTCAAGATGGTTTTTAATTATCCAACCCAAAACAGCCCCCGGTTGCACTCCGACGACGTAGATTCAGTTTTTAAGATGTTCTTTGTAAAACCAAGTTATATCTTGTTAGGTTAGCATATCATTATGATATATTACAGGTCTTGAAGTGTTTTAAAAGTCAAGTTAGAAGGATCTATTTAGTTTGCGAACAAGTTTGAAATCATTCAAACTATGTTCTTGTTGTTAAAATTTTATACCACAAAATAAGATAGCTATATGAATATGAATTGAATAAGATTATGAACAAGGTTACTACCTCAAGTTACTTGGACAAAGTTACTGCAAAAGATAAGAAATAATCTTGGAATCAAAGAGTGGTGGAGTTAGATCAAAAGGTTGGAAGTAAACTTCTTCAAATGGGTGGTTATTTTGATATGATCTTGAAAGAGTTTTCTTATGGTGTTTAAGGCTTGTAATTGAAGCTAAATGATGTGAAAAATGCTTGGAGATGATCAAGTATGAATTTAGGAGTATTTTGAGAGAGAAATGAGGGTGTAGTTATGAGAAAATGGAGTGAAGAAATGGTGTTTATTTATAAAAACGTTTTTAGTTTATAAAGAAAGAAAATAATTCCTAATTTTGTTTTCTTACTAATAATTCATACTACTTGACAAATTCTAGTTACCTCATATCTAGGGCAGTAATAATGTTGATTAGGATGTTGATTTGATGTGTATATACCAATAGTAAATACGTATAGAAGCTGGGTATGATACGGGTACATATAGCCTAGATATACGTATAGAAATCTTGAGGAAACGGAACGAGAATTCAAATATAGCTATCTTTTGTGAATATACTTATATTGTTTTATGTATTTAAGTCCTTAAAAGTGATTAAATACATTATATATACGATACATGTATAAGCATTATAGATTATAAGTATATATATCAAAGAATGTTACGTATAGTTATCGTTTTGAAAACTTAAGTTAGTAGTTTCAAAATATACTTATAACTCATTGTCATTAGTACACAATGAGATGTTAAACCATCCTTAGATCATGTTAAATATATATAAATACATATATATACACAAACGTATAATTATCGTATGTTATATAGTTCGTGATATCATCGGTCATATTGGACGGTCAAACGTTGTGTAAAACTCTTTTCAAAAACACAAGTCTCAACAATTTGGATTGCTTATCATGTTTGTATGGTTTAATTTATGTAAATATTAATCTCATAAGTATAATTTGGTCGGAAAATTCCGGGTCATTACAGTACCTACCCGTTAAAGAAATTTCGTCCTCGAAATTTGATAGAGGTTGTTATGGATAACAATAAGAAGGTTTTCATGACAAATATAAGGTGATAATGGAGTTTTATCATCATTGAGTAATGTAGATAAAACAATTCGATTATGCGAAGAATATAAATGAGACTATCGTAAAAGAGTGAGATGAGTAAAATATATTCGTCTTAACCGATGACGTAGTTATGATTGATTTCCGGGATTTAAGGGATTTAAAGAGAATCTTAAGTAATAAGATTTGGTTCTTTGGTGATTAAGGAAATCAGGATCTTTTTTGATTATATGCAATAATCTGTTTCGATTGCTCTGTCGGATATTTCACTATAAATTCACCCCTTCGTTTCCTTATTTTCCATGACTCACACCTTCTATTCTTTCTCCCTTGATTCTTACTTTAAAGCATAAATCAACATGCTCCATCCAATCCTGATTCTTGATATACTCCTAACTTTTATATCAGTCATTCTTCTTTTTCATCTACCACCAGAAGAATCTATTTACTTCTACTATACTCTTGTGTTTATAGTGTTTCTAATTCTCCCGTATCTCTATATTACTATCTGTATCGATATTCACGGTTTGTAATTTCGGGGTAATTATCGAAGTTTATATTCTTCATTATTTTTCGGAGCTTCATGCTTTCGTTTTCTCTTCCCGACTTCGAGTCAAGCGAGTAATGGTCCGGAATTCGTAGATATGAAATCAGAATGAACATAGCTAATGCTCTAAGAAGAAAATGGTAATAGAACGATTTTGATTTGTTAAATTACCAGAATACCCTGGAGAAGACCGAGTCATCCAGAAAAATATTCTCTTGATATGTTTAGAGATTAGATAGAATGTAAGAGTCGTGTAAATGGCACATGATGACGGTACTGTGAATCATCATGCTTCATTAGAAACTCAGCATGACTTACTGTAATATAATGACGTTGATCAAGTGTCATTATATTATACTAATCCATGCTTCAGTTCCCAACACTACTTCAAAACATTCATATTTTAAACTCGAAGGTTTCAGAATTTAGAAACTAACACAGTTTCGTTTATGTTGCAGATATTACGGAGAGATAAATGATCACAGATAAGAATAGTTGTGAAAATATCGCCAGAAATATGGAGGATATTTATAATAGAACATACGAGAATATCTTAGAATTTCTAATATCAATAAATGATGAAGAAGATTTGTCTGTGAAGGTTTAGAATGAGAAATAAGATGTTTGCTAACGATTTCAACAGGCACAGAATCATTTGGATTCTTTGAAGGCAAACTTATTCTTTGTGATTTGTCCACGGCTTTCTTCATAGTTTCAGATAATCCGCTTTTAGGTACTAAATTTTCTATCGAGCGTTCCTAACACTCCTTTCTTTATCATCAAACTTTTGGCCATTAAGATCATCTACAACATGCTGCTTCGTCAGCATTTTCATAGTTAACTGATCTGGGTCATCAGTTATCAAACTGAGGTAGTTTAAGGAGAATTGTGTTTTTAGAATGATTAATCGCTGATGGTAATATTGTGGAATATAAAAGGTTCCCCAGTAACAATAAAGAGTACGCATATATATCGCGGTTATAATAAAGTTGTTTCGAATGAAAAGTCGGAGTTGACTTGCTGGAGCTGTGACAAAATTAGCTACTTTGGAAAGGGATTGCAAAACGATCTTCGGTAATAACAATATCAAAGGAACTAGAACAGATACGTGTCAAACGTTTACTCAGTTTCCGAGGGTTTTTCAGGTGCATAACTATATGCATCAATCTTTTCTTCTGTAGATGAAGTGCGGTTGGTTTATCCTCTCGATTGAGGTGTTTTTAAGAATCATGATAGATTTGAACGCTGATTGTAATCGTCAAGATACAATGAGGTTTAAGATGAAATCAAGTGGCAATCTTGAAGAAATGTTTAGTTTCATATGTTATAATCAATATTTTAATTCATTTTAATTATCCAATGTCATTAGTCCACAGTCGATAGTCCACAGTAACAGTCCAATAATTCATATATAGTTTAATATATAATATACGAATTAATTAATACGTGTCGTGACCCGTATACCTCTCAGACTCGATCACAACTCAAACTATATATATTATTGTAGAATCAACCTCAACCCTGTATAGAGAACTCGATCATTACTGCATATAGAGTGTCTATGGTGATTCCAAATAATATATATAGATGCGTCGATATGATATGTCAAAACATTGTATACGTGTCCCGATATTTAAACTGCGTAAAATAATTACAGAAATTAAATGACGATAAATAAAAGTACGATAATTAAATTGTGATAAATAAACTGCGATAAATAAAATGTAATCAGTTAGCTAGGAACAGTTAGCTGGAACAGTTAGCGTGGATTCTTTACAAAAATTTTCATAGTTAATTTGTTTGCTTCTAACAGATTTTATTTTGTCATATGTTTTCTTCATATGCCACTTGTTGGATTCTGGGAAGTCAAAATCCAAATATGAAATTGAATGAAAATGGTTATTCTGCGGTGAACGGATACGTATTCGGTGGTTGTAAGTAGGATAGTAAATGACTATTGAATCAGCTTCAACGAATGTACAATGTAACTTATTAAGATGAAATCTAATTATTCCTCGGGTATTACCTACCCGTTAAAAAAAAAATTTCACCATTAATATTTTGTACAAAAGAACTTTTAATTACAATCTTTATGAAAACATATATACATATATATTTTCTTCAGATGAAATCATGAATTTAATGAGTTAATATGATATTAATCTCATTTGCTTTTCGGTTTGAGCTAGAATAAGAAATCTCTAAAACTTTTTGAGACCACATATTCTTCGCAGAATATCAAAGAAGTTATGGATCAATACTTCATCGTTCATTATTGTTGGTACTCCTTGGTATCTATGGTGCGTATGATGCTGATGTTTGTGGGACAGATTATGATGTCGAGACATGTGATGCGGATGTTGTTTGTTAGTGGTGATTATGGTATTGTGGATGTTATTGATGGTGGTGCTGATTATGCTGCTGGTGTTTGCAACCTTCGCACCATGTTCTCCAAAGCCGTCACGCGAGCGCGAAGTTCGTTAACTTCTGCTAGTACACCGGGATGATTGGCGGTTGGAGCGAGCGAATGAACAAGATTTGTAATATGGGATAGTATATAATCGTAAGGAGATACTCTAGAAATGAGAGAGAAAATGGTGTTTCGAATAGGTTCGCCGGTAAGTGCTTCAGGTTCATCGCCAAGAGGGCAATTTGGTGGATGGAATGGATCACCTTCTTCTTTTCTCCAGTGATTTAGTGTATTATGAACCCATCCCCAATTAATCCAGAATAGATGATGGGAAATTGGTTGATCCATTCCGGTGACGCTGCTTTCGGAGCTCGAATGGAAATCCATATCGGCATAACTGTCGGAATCTGAAGAATTCGAACTAGATGCGGAATCCATCTTGTATAATGGGGAAAATGAATTTTTGGTATGGAATAGATTATAGGAGTTAGATTTGGTACTCTTCAATACATAATTTACATATGTATATATAATACCAAAATCCCGTAAATTACGGAGAATCTTTGAAAAGATATCAGTCAAAGTTCGCAATAACAGATATGCTAAGATAAGAATTCGTCTATACACTATCAATGCAGTAAATGCAGTAAAACGTGTCTAGACTTATGAATGATAAGCAGGTAATTTCCTAAGGATGATAAGCAGATGATTTCCGACTAGAAATGATAAGCAAAACTTTTGACATGTAGACACGGTCGAAGTCCAGACTCATTAATGCATCCTAACAACTACTAGTTAGACACACTAATGCAAGACCTGCTTCGCTACGACCACCGCTCTGATACCAACTGAAAGGACCCGTCCTAATCCACCTGGACGAAGTCATCAACATTTGGTCCCATTGCGATGATCGGCTCCAAGTAATGTCCTTATATTGAGCAAATGCACAGCGGAAGACTTAATTCGTACCTGAGAATAAACATGCTTTAAAGTGTCAACCAAAAGGTTGGTGAGTTCATAGGTTTATCATAACAATCATTTCAATATATTAATAGACCACAAGATTTCATAATCATAAACATAATGCACTCGCAAGTGTTTGTAAAGCATTCTAAGTGGTTGAGCACTTGGTAACCATACTTAACATTTAATCAACGTCGCATATTCCCTTTTTTATGAAATCTCACTACACCGTACCAAGTGTAGTCACCAAAACGAAGTTGCAACCATTGAATACTGGTCGTCCAGTCCGGTTGGGGTTATCAGGCCCGATAGATCTATCAACAGGATTCGCGTTTACAATACCCATGTAAATAGTAGCTACCAAGCTACAGGGAAATATGCCAGTGGTACAACTCAACGTAGAATATATTTTTAAGTACTTGTGTCTATTTTGTAAACATTTATAAAAGCAGCGCATGTATTCTCAGCCCAAAAATATATACTGCAAAAGCAATTAAAAAGGGAGCAAATGAAACTCACTTTTGCCTTGAAGGTATTTAATTCGACTTGGTCTCCGATAGATATCACGAACCTAACCATATATATAATATATCAACATATTTTCTTTTTAAGTAATCGTTACATATATATATATATACTTTTAATACTTTTAATATTTTCTTAGTCCGTAGTTAGCAGTCCGATGTTAGTGGTCCACAATTAGTTGCTTAAATAAAATAAATAAAGACCCCATCGTATTCGTATTGATCAGAATTAATCTCGACTCATGGTACCATGTTGTCAAATGACGTGTTGCGTACATAAAGTACCGTGTTGTCAAATGATGTGTTGCGTACAATCATGAGGTCTTATGATTAATCTTCTCGTGTTGTTTACGGGTGGTCCTGAAATATATAAAATCAAATCATAAGTAATTATATATAAAATATCATATTAATTAGAAAATATATGATTAATTTACTTTTTCTCCAAATATTTTCGTAGCTAAACTAGCTTCGGATACCCAATCTTGTTTTAGTCGTAGTTTCTTCATTACAACTCCGTTTTTGTTGGTTCAACTTGCCACTTCTTTGGATCGAGTCAAATTTTAAGAATATGAACTGAAAATACCTTAATTTGTATTCGAAATCATAGGTTATAGGTCAAACTTTGGTGAAACTTATGAAAGTGATCATTTTCCATCATAAAAACAACATTTAATGATCATTTTTCTAAAAATACTTACACTTGAGTTAAACCATGAAATTTTTTATGTGTTAACATATTCATAAGAAATATCATTTTTCCAGAACATGAACTTCCAATTCAAAGTTCAAGATGGTTTTTAATTATCCAACCCAAAACAGTCCCCGGTTGCACTCTGACGACGTAGATTCAGTTTTTAAGATGTTCTTTGTAAAACCAAGTTATATCTTGTTAGGTTAGCATATCATTATGATATATTAAAGGTCTTGAAGTGTTTTAAAAGTCAAGTTAGAAGGATCTATTTAGTTTGCGAACAAGTTTGAAATCATTCAAACTATGTTCTTGTTGTTAAAATTTTATACCACAAAATAAGATAGCTATATGAATATGAATTGAATAAGATTATGAACAAGGTTACTACCTCAAGTTACTTGGACAAAGTTACTGCAAAAGATAAGAAATAATCTTGGAATCAAAGAGTGGTGGAGTTAGATCAAAAGGTTGGAAGTAAACTTCTTCAAATGGGTGGTTATTTTGATATGTTCTTGAAAGAGTTTTCTTATGGTGTTTAAGGCTTGTAATTGAAGCTAAATGATGTGAAAAATGCTTGGAGATGATCAAGTATGAAGTTAGGAGTATTTTGAGAGAGAAATGAGGGTGTAGTTATGAGAAAATGGAGTGAAGAAATGGTGTTTATTTATAAAAACGTTTTTAGTTTATAAAGAAAGAAAATAATTCCTAATTTTGTTTTCTTACTAATAATTCATACTACTTGACAAATTCTAGTTACCTCATATCTAGGGCAGTAATAATGTTGATTAGGATGTTGATTTGATGTGTATATACCAATAGTAAATACGTATAGAAGTTGGGTATGATACGGGTACATATAGCCTAGATATACGTATAGAAATCTTGAGGAAACGGAACGAGAATTCAAATATAGCTATCTTTTGTGAATATACTTATATTTTTTTATGTATTTAAGTCCTTAAAAGTGATTAAATACATTATATATACGATACATGTATAAGCATTATAGATTATTAGTATATATATCAAAGAATGTTACGTATAGTTATCGTTTTGAAAACTTAAGTTAGTAGTTTCAAAATATACTTATAACTCATTGTCATTAGTACACAATGAGATGTTAAACCATCCTTAGATCATGTTAAATATATATAAATACATATATATAAACAAACGTATAATTATCGTATGTTATATAGTTCGTGATATCATCGGTCATATTGGACGGTCAAACGTTGTGTAAAACTCTTTTCAAAAACACAAGTCTCAACAATTTGGATTGCTTATCATGTTTGTATGGTTTAATTTATGTAAATATTAATCTCATAAGTATAATTTGGTCGGAAAATTCCGGGTCATTACACATATATACATACATACATACATATACATACATACATAGTATTGAAGAATCAAACACAAGTACTACTAGCTAGTGTGACGACCCGGAAATTTCCGATCAAATTTAAACTTACTCTTTCACTGATTCCGACACGATAAGCAAAGTCTGTAATGTTAAAATCTCAAAAACTTTAAACAGTGTTCATGTGTTCATTTACCCTTCGACAAGATAAGCAAATTCTGTAATGTTGAATCTCGAAAATTTTGGAAATTATTTCATGATACCAATTGATCTTTGACTATTTCCCGATGATTCACGAACCATTGTGTGTAAAAAAATATGTAAATAAATAAATATAGATATGTATGTAAATATAACGTAAGTGTATATATAATATGTTGAGTTAATAAGATACACCTTAAATTACTTGTATTATAATAATGTACAGAATAATTAAGTTTTATCAATATATATATATATATATATATATATATATATATATATATATATATATATATATATATATATATATATATATATATATATATATATATATGAATTTTTTTTACACAACTAATATACTATGTATATTGTATTAAATATTCGAACATGTGATATGAATATTACAAAAATTAATAAAAGGTAATGTTAATATTAATTGTATATACAAGTTAAAATGTAGTTATTATATTAATGAATATTATTTTCATTATTAACATTAATATTAGTAATATTAATAACAGTTTTTATAATAAATCGAAATAATAAAATACAACTTAATCAATAGAAGTTAATATGCAATATATTATGTATTATATAAGTAATGATACATATATATATATATATATATATATATATATATATATATATATATATATATATATATATATATATAATAAAAGTATAAATAAAATTGTTATAATAATATTATAATATTTCTAATAATAATATCAACAATATTGTTATTTATAAGCTACAGATACGAAAATTGATATCCTTACTAAAACCATTATATTTAGAGGCAGTAGGAGATTTATGATTTTGGTTATTATTTTAATTATCATTATTATTATTTATTATTAAACTTATTACTTCTATTATAAATATTATTATTGTTATTATTAATATTATCATATAATTATCATTTATTATTAGTATCTCTATCAATATTCTTCTTATTATTAAAAATTAGTAGTATTATTAATTGGTATTATTAGTATTTTTATTAATACAATTTTTATTATTAATTGTATTATTGTTATTAACATATTAATTATTAATATATAATAAATATAAAAGATATTATATAAAAACCTAATATGTACGAATCAGATATCTGCCTTTTCAATTCTTCTTCTAAATTCTATTCGTCTGTGATTTCTTGTCTCTGATAGATTACAAAACTAATTCATAGCCATCACAATCTGTTTTATATTTTATCTTCTTCTTCTTGTTTTGAAGAATTATTTATGTCCTCTCTATTACAGTTCGACCCTCACCCAAAATACATCGATTAATCATTCTACTATTTGTAATAAAACCAGTCGGTTCCTCTCCATTATTATCAATTACATCACTTACTAAAAATTCGGATTAAAAGCAAAAAATAGAGAGAAACCCAGTTCATTCATCTCTGTTCGTGAGTCAAGATAGCAATACCTCGATTTCGAATGAAAATTTAAAATGTGTAAATGCAGTCTCGTTAGGAATTGTTTACTTAATCTAACTGCAAAATCCTAAACTCAAATTTTTTTCAATCGAATCTCAATTTTCGAAGTCAAAGTTTTGATTAAAAAGTCAACCAATTGTTATTCTTCAAAATTTGAATTCGTTTTCGTGTTTCATATTAAATTGAAGTTTCAGAAACTTTATAATAAAGTTTTGGGATATAATTCATGTTATAACTAAAAGCTAAAAACGATCCTAAACCCAAAAATCGAAATCGAGTTCATAAGTCCTTCACGACGTGCTGCTACAGCTTAATTTTTTTTCGGAAGTCTGTTTGTTTAATTCAACTAGAAGGTCGATTCTATTTATGTTTTAAATTCTTAAACCAACTCAAACCCGGTTGTAACACATCGTTGAAATCTCTGGGGTCGATTTGTTTTTTAGAAGAAAAAGAGAAAATGGGTACAGAAGTGTAAACGGGTTAAATCAAAGTGAGTGTGTTATTTATTCAGAAAAACAGACTTGGAGGAATGGTTGAGAGTGTGTTTGTGTTAACGGGTGGTCGCGGTTTCGAGTCCCGGCTTGGACGGTTTGATATATTTTTTTTGGAGCTTTTAAGGTAGTAATCATCATCATCATCATCATTATTATTATTATTATTATTATTATTATTATTATTATTATTATTATTATTATTATTATTATTATTATTATTATTATTATTATTATTATCATTACTTACTAAAATTATTGTATAAATAGATATTATCGTTATAATGGTTACTAAAATTTTTATTATTAATATGATTTATATTTTGATCATTATTAAAATAATTAGTATTAACATTATTGTTAGTATTATGATTATTATTGTTAGTATTGTTAAGTGTTATAAACATTATGGTTATTAATATTATGATTATCACCTAGTTGTATCATTATTATTATTATAATCAAGATTATTATTATTATTATTATTATTATGAGAATAATACATGTTATCTTTATTTTCATTAATATTAGTATTAATATCACTTTTGTGACTATCGGTATTATTATTCTTATAATTAAATAAAAGTATCATTAGTAAATAACATTATTATTATGAAAAGTCTCATTTTCAACAACGTTATTTATAAATATTATTATTTTTATTATTATAGGTAAATCATTAATATCAAAACTATCAAATTTATTTTTTAAACAAATAAATAAATTGTACATAAAATCTACTTATTATATATATTATAGTTATGTTAATATTACATATCACTATTATTTTATTATTAAAAAGATAGTAACTAAACTATACATAAAATATATCAAGTAATATATACATATATACTTTATCATATATAAACCCTAATATAAATTATTATTATTAATATGTTATAATGAAAGATAAACACTAGTTAAATAAAATATATAAATTAAATATATCTACACCTATATAACAAATAATTTAACAAGTATATCATTAATAATAAAATATATATTTATTCGATTACGATTATGTGTGTTAATATATATACAAATGATATAGGTTCGTGAATCCGAGGCCAACCCTGCATTGTTCAATATAGTCATATGTATTTTTACTACAATATACATTAGGTGAGTTTCATTTGCTCCCTTTCTAAATGCTTTTGCAATATATATTTTTGGGACTGAGAATACATGCGCTGCTTTTATAAATGTTTTACGGAATAGACACAAGTAATCAAAACCACATTATATGGTTGGATTATTAACCGAATATCGCCCTTCAAGTCTGGTAACCTAAGAATTTAGGGAAATGGCCCCTGATTGACGCGAATCCTAAAGATAGATCTATGGACCTTGACAAGTCCCATTCGGGGTACGAATGCTTTAGTACTTCGAGATTATTATTAAACAGACGAGAGTTTCTGTTTGGGGATATTCTATGCATTAAAGTTAACGTCGGTTACCAGGTGTTCAATCCATATGAATGATATTTTTGTCTCTATGCATGGGACGCATATTTATGAGAACTGAAAAATGAAGATCTTGTGGTCTATTAAAATGATGGAAATGATTATTTATGTTAAACTAATGAACTCACCAACCTTTTGGTTGACACTTTAAAGCATGTTTATTCTCAGGTACGAAAGAAATCTTTCGCTGTGCATTTGCTCATTTTAAAGATATTACTTGGAGTCATTCATGACATATTTCAAAAGACGTTGCATTCGAGTCATCGAGTTCGTCAAGATTATTACTAAGTCAATTATAGTTGGATATATTATGAAATGGTATGCATGCCATCAACTTTTGATGTAAAACAAGTTGTCTTTTAAAAACGAATGCAATGTTTGTAAAATGTATCATATAGAGGTCAAGTACCTCGCGATGTAATCAACTATTGTGAACCGTTTGTAATCGATATGGATTTCGTCTAGATGGATTAGGACGGGTCTTTACAGTTGGTATCAGAGCTGGTATAACGCCGTCCATGTGTGGCGGGTTAATCATAAAGGAGGTTCTCACAGTGTTACCTGTGACAAAGCATTGGCTCTTACTCCTTGCGATCCCTTACGAGGGTTGGCAGTAGCCGAGAGGCAGGCCCTAAAATCAGTAACTGAGATACACTCAGTGGTCACCAGGCGGTTAGCTGGGAAGGCACTGGGTGGGATGGTGGTTGTCCCCAACTGTTTTACAGTTGGTATCAGAGCGGTGGTCTTAGCGAACCAGGTCTTGCATTAGTGTGTCTAATTGATAGTCGTTAGGATGCATTAGTGAGTCTGGACTTCGACCGTGTCTGCATGTCAAAAGTTTTGCTTATCATTTTTGTCGGAAATTATCTGCTTATCATCCTTAGGAAATTACCTGCTCATTATTCTTAGTCTAGACACGTTTTACTGCATTGATTGCATGAATAGTGTATAGACAAATCCATATCTTAGCGTATCTATTACTGTAGACTTTATCTGACACGTTTCCTTAATTTCCTCCGGGATCTACGGGATCTTCTGTACTATATTAGATATTCTATATAATTAGAATATTATCCGATAACCGAAAATTATTTCATATCGACAATCCTCTAACTGATCACAAGAGATGGATCCTACACCTAGCTTGGATTCCATTAGATCCGGAAGCAATTTCGAGATGCGAATTGAAGTAGACTCCGAAGTCAAGGAACCAAAAGTGTCTCCACCGTTTAGCTATTTTTCTTTCTGGAGGAGATGGGGGTGGGTCCGAGACTTACTCACTCGATGGAGAAATGAAGAAGGCGAGCCCTACCGCGAACCAAACTTACCTCCTAACATCGGAGAAGACGATGTACTTACCGGCGAACCTATGCGCAACACTGTATTCACCCTTCTTACTAAAGTTTTCCACCTCGAAGGTTGCATTACTGCAATCTCAGAAAATATTCAACCTCTTCTTCCGAATACCAACCGAAGGGGAATATCAGAAGAAGTTAGGGAACTTCGAATTGATAATCAAGATCTATCGAATCAGATGAGTGGATGGATAGAAATGATAGAGGGTAGGAAAGAAACCCTGACAAGAATGGTGCATGATTTACAAGCTATACTTACTACACCAACATCATCACCAACCTCAGCACCAACAACACTTGTAGCACCGACAGCAACAGTACCACCATCAGCAGCACCAGTAGCATAACCAGTACCAACAACAACAACATCATCACACTTCTCAACCTCGTAATCTATACCTCAAACATAATCATCGTTCTACGAATCGTTCTACATAAACTATCTTCGTCCTTCATTGTGATTATGTAATCTCTAATGTTTTAGAGATTATGTACTCTAGTTTTAGCCGTAAATCTGGTGAGTTTAATATCACATTGACTCATTGAATCCATAATTATGTCTGAAGAAAATATATATGTATATATTTTTTCATAAAGATTGTAATTAAAAATTCTTTTGTACAAACTGTTAATGTTGAAAATATTTTAACGGGTAGGTAATACCCAAGGAATATTTAGATTTCACATTAATAAATTACACTGTACATTATTCGAAGCTGATTCAACGGTCAATTACTATCCTACTTACATCCACAGATATACGTATCCGTTTACCGCAGAATAACCATTTTCCTCCAATTTCATATTTGGATTTTGACCTATCAGAATCCAACGAGTGGCATAATGAAGAAAACATTTGACAAAATAAAATTTGTTAGAAACAAACAAATTAACTATGAGAAAATTTGTTAAGGAACCACGCTAACAAAATCCTAGCTAACTGTTCCTAGCTAACTGTTAATTCTGTATTACATTTTATTTATCGCAATTTAATTATCGCAATTTTAATTTTCGCAATTTTATTTATCGTCATTTAATTTATGTTATTTATTTTACGCACTTTATTTTTTGTCATTGAAATTTCTGCTATTTATTTTACGCACTTTAAATATCGGGACACGTATACAAGGTTTTGACATATCATATCGACGCATATATATATATATATTATTTGGAATAACCATAGACACTCTATTTACAGTAATGATCGAGTTCTCTATACAGGGTTGAGGTTGATTCTACAATAATATATATACTTTGAGTTGTGATCGAGTCTGAGGCATGTACACGGGTCACGATACATATTAATTAATTCGAATATTATAATTTAAGCTATATATACATTATTGGACTGTTAACTGTGGACTATCGACTGAGGACGAATAATATTGGACAATTAAAATGAATTAAAATATTGATTATAACATATGAAACTAAACAATTCTTCAAGTTTGCCACTTGATTTCATCTTAAACCTCAATTGTATCTTAACGATTACCATTTGCGTTCAAACCTTTCATGATTCTTGAAAACACCTCAATTAAGAGGATGAACCAACCGCATTTCATCTACGGAAGGAAAGATTTATGCATATAGTATTGCACCTGAAAAACTCTCAGAAACTGAGTAAACGTTTAACGCGTAGCTATGCTAATTCCTTTGGCGTTACTATTACCGAAAATAACATTGCAATTTTTTTCAAATTAGCCAATTTTATCACAGCTCCAACAAGTCAACTTCGACTTTTCATTCGAAACAACCTTATTATCACCTTGACATATTATGTGTGTTCTTTTATTATTACCAGAAAACCTTTTATATTCCACCATAATATCACCAGTGTTTAATCATCTAAAAACACAATTCTCTTGAAACCTCCTCGGATTGATAACTAAAGATTCAGATATGGCTGTATTAAATGCAGAAGAAATAGTAAAATTTTAGATGGCCTAAATGACCAAGAGTTTGATGATAAAGAATGGAGTGTTGGGAACGCTCGATATAAAATTTGATACTGAAAAATGAATTGAGCTAACCATGAAGGAGACCAAGGACAAATACAAGGACCAAACCCTATATTCAAAGAATCCAGGTAATTCTGGATCCGCCGAAATCTTTAGAGAATATCTTGTTCTGAAATCATGTTAAAATCTTGTGGAAAATTTTTCTTCATCAAACTTCGAACTTAGAAATCCCAAAATATCATCATAAATATCTTCGATATTTCTGAGGATATTTTCATAAATATTCTTGTTCGAAATTATCTACCTCTTCGTGTTTTCTGTATTCCATTATATTGGAAACCTCTGTAAAAATCTAAGTACAAATTATGAATGAATTGTGGAGAAGTGTTGGGAATTGAAGCATGGGTTAGTATAATATAATGACGCCCGGCCAACGTGATTATATTACAGTAATTCATGCTGAGTTTCTATTGGAACATGATGATTCACAGATCATAACGTCATCATGTGCCATGTTACATAACTCTTTCATTCTACTTAACTTCTGAACATATCAAGAAAATGTATTCTTGATAGTTCTATCTTCTGTAATTTTGATAAATTTGAAAATCAAATCGTGCTACCACGTTCCACCCTGCTTAGAACATTATAATCATTCAAAACTCTATATCTACGAATTCTGGATCATTATTCGCTTGACTTGGAGTCGGGAAGAGAAAACAAGAGCATGGAGCTCCGAAAAATAAAGGAAAATATAACGCCGATCACAAACACAGGAATTATAAACTGTGTATATCAATGTTTATCGCAACATAAAGACACGGGAGAATTAAAAACATTATAACCCCAAGGGCGAAGTAGAAGAAAACAGATTCCTCCGGTGGTAATTGAAAAAGGAGAATGATTGTTGCGATAGTGAGGATAAGAACAAGAATCAGAACTGAATTAAGCATTTTCACAATCTTTTGAATTTAGGATTGAGTATAGAAGTGGTGAAAACTAATGGAACGGAAAAGATAAATTTATACTGGAAATATCATACGTAGTAATCGGGACAGATCATCGCATTAAATTAAAGAGATCCTAATTTCCTTAAATCTCGAAGAATCGGATCTTATAGATTTCCAAGATTTTCTTTTTAATCCCTTAAATTCCGGAAATCAACCACATCTACGTCAAAAGATTTGACGAAACATTATTTCTTCAATTCACTCTTTTGTGATAACTTCATTCGTACTCTTCGAATAATCAAATTGTTTTATCCATATTACTCGATGATGATAAAACTCTATTCATCAATTCATATTCGTCATGAAAACAATTCTATTGTTAGCCATGACCACCACACTCAAATTTCGGGACGAAATTTCTTTAACGGGTAGGTACTGTGACGACCCGAAAATTTCCGATCAAATTTAAACTTACTCTTTCACTGATTCCGACACGATAAGCAAAGTCTGAAATATTAAAATCTCAAAAACTTTAAACAGTGTTCATGTATTCATTTACCCTTCGACAAGATAAGCAAATTCTGTAATGTTGAGTCTCGAAAATTTTGGAAATTATTTCATGATACCAATTGATCTTTGACTATTTCCCGACGATTCACGAACCATTGTGTGTAAATAAATATGTAAATAAATAAATATAGATATGTATGTAAATATAACGTAAGTGTATATATAATATGTTGAGTTAATAAGATACATCTTAAATTACTTGGATTATAATAATGTACAAAATAATTAAGTATTATCAAAATATATATATAAAATATATATATATATATATATATATATATATATATATATATATATATATATATATATATATGAATTTTTTTTACACAACTAATATACTATGTATATTGTATTAAATATTCGAACATGTGATATGAATATTACAAAAATTAATAAAAGGTAATGTTAATATTAATTGTATATACAAGTTAAAATGTAGTTATTATATTAATGAATATTATTTTCATTATTAACATTAATATCAGTAATATTAATAACAGTTAATATAATAAATCGAAATAATAAAATACAACTTAATCAATAGAAGTTAATATGCAATATATTATGTATTATATAGGTAATGATACATACATATATATATATATATATATATATATATATATATATATATATATATATATATATATATATATATATATATATATATATATATATATATATATATATATATATATATATATATATATATATATATATATATATATATATATATATAATAGAAGTATAAATAAAATTGTTATAATAATATTATAATATTTCTAATAATAATATCAACAATATTGTTATTTATAAGCTATAGATACGAAAATTGATATCCTTACTAAAACCCTTATTTTAGAGGCAGTAGGAGATTTATGATTTTGGTTATTATTTTAATTATCATTATTATTATTTATTATTAAACTTATTACTTCTATTATAAATATTATTATTGTTATTATTAATATTATCATATAATTATCATTTATTATTAGTATCTCTATCAATATTCTTCTTATTATTAAAAATTAGTAGTATTATTAATTGGTATTATTAGTATTTTTATTAATACAATTTTTATTATTAATTGTATTATTGTTATTAACATATTAATTATTAATATATAATAAATATAAAAGATATTATATAAAAACCTAATATGTACGAATTAGATATCTGCATTTTCAATTCTTCTTCTAAATTCTATTCGTCTGTGATTTCTTGTCTCTGATAGATTACAAAACTAATTCATAGCCATCACAATCTGTTTTATATTTTATCTTCTTCTGCTTATTTTGAAGAATTATTTCTGTCCTCTCTATTACAGTTCGACCCTCACCCAAAATACATCGATTAATCATTATGTTATTTGTAATAAAACCAGTCGGTTCCTCTCCATTATTATCAATTACATCACTTACTAAAAATTCGGATTAAAAGCAGAAAATAGAGAGAAACCCAGTTCATTCATCTCTGTTCTTGAGTCAAGATAGCAATACCTCGATTTCGAATGAATATTTAAAATGTGTAAATGCAGTCTCGTTAGGAATCATTTACTTAATCTAACTGCAAAATCCTAAACTCAAATTTGTTTCTATTGAATCTCAATTTTCGAAGTCAAAGTTTTGATTAAAAATTCAACCGATTGTTATTCTTCAAAATTTGAATTCGTTTTCGTGTTTCATATTAAATTGAAGTTTTAGAAAGTTTATAATAAAGTTTTGGGATATAATTCATGTTAAAACTAAAAGCTAAAAACGATCCTAAACCCAAAAATCGAAATCGAGTTCATAAGTCCTTTACGACGTGCTGCTACTACTTAATTTTTTTTTTTCAGAAGTCTGTTTGTTTAATTCAACTAGAAGGTCAATTCTATTTATGTTTTAAATTCTTAAACCAACTCAAACCTGGTTGTAACACATCGTTGAAATCTCTGGGGTCGATTTGTTTTTGAGAAGAAGAAGAGAAAATGGGTACAGAAGTGTAAACGGGTTAAATCAAAGTGAGTGTGTGATTTATTCAAAAAAAACAGACTTGGAGGAATGGTTGAGAGTGTGTTTGTGTTAACGGGTGGTCGCGGGTTCGAGTCCCGGCTTAGACGGTTTGATATATTTTTTTTGGAGCTTTTAAGGTAGTAATCATCATCATTATTATTATTATTATTATTATTATTATTATTATTATTATTATTATTATTATTATTATTATTATTATTATTATTATTATTATTATTATTATCATTACTTACTAAAATTATTGTATAAATAAATATTATCGTTATAATGGTTACTAAATTTTTTATTATCAATATGATTTATATTATGATCATTATTAAAATTATTAGTATTAACATTATTGTTAGTATTATGATTATTATTGTTAGTATTGTTAAGTGTTTTAAATATTATGGTTATTATTATTATGATTATCACCTAGTTGTATCATTATTATTATTATAATCAAGATTATTATTATTATTATTATTATTATGAGAATAATACAAGTTATCTTTATTTTCATTAATATTAGTATAAATATCACTTTTGTGACTATCGGTATTATTATTCTTATAATTAAATAAAAGTATCATTAGTAAATAACATTATTATTATGAAAAGTCTTATTTTCAACAACGTTATTTATAAATATTATTATTATTTTTTTATAGGTAAATCATTAATATCAAAACTATCAAATTTATTTTTTAAACAAATAAATTAATTGTACATAAAATCTACTTATTATATATACTATAGTTATGTTAATATTACATATCACTATAATTTTATTATTAAAAAGATAGTAACTAAACTATACATAAAATATATCAAGTAATATATACATATATACTTTATCATATATAAACCCTAATATAAATTATTATTATTAATATGTTATAATGAAAGATAAACACTAGTTAAATAAAATATATAAATTAAATATATCTACACCTATATAACAAATAATTTAACAAGTATATCATTAATAATAAAATATATATTTATTCGATTACGATTATGTGTGTTAATATATATACAAATGATATAGGTTCGTGAATCCGAGGCCAACCCTGCATTGTTCGATATAGTCATATGTATTTTTACTACAAAATACATTAGGTGAGTTTCAATTGCTCCCTTTTTAAATGCTTTTGCAATATATATTTTTGGGACTGAGAATACATGCGCTGCTTTTATAAATGTTTTACGGAATAGACACAAGTAATCAAAACTACATTATATGGTTGGATTATTAACCGAATATCGCCCTTCAAGTCTGGTAACCTAAGAATTTAGGGAAATGGCCCCTGATTGACGCGAATCCTAAAGATAGATCTATGGACCTTGACAAGTCCCATTCGGGGTACGAATGCTTTAGTACTTCGAGATTATTATTAAACAGACGAGAGGTTCTGTTTGGGGATATTCTATGCATTAAAGTTAACGTCGGTTACCAGGTGTTCAATCCATATGAATGATATTTTTGTCTCTATGCATTGGACGCATATTTATGAGAACTGAAAAATGAAAATCTTGTGATCTATTAAAATGATGCAAATGATTATTTATGTTAAATTAATGAACTCACCAACCTTTTGGTTGACACTTTAAAGCATGTTTATTCTCAGGTATGAAAGAAATCTTCCACTGTGCATTTGCTCATTTTAAAGATATTACTTGGAGTCATTCATGACATATTTCAAAAGACGTTGCATTCGAGTCGTCGAGTTCGTCAAGATTATTACTAAGTCAATTATAGTTGGATATATTATGAAATGGTATGCATGCCATCAAATTTTGATGTAAAACAGGTTGTCTTTTAAAAACGAATGCAATGTTTGTAAAATGTATCATATAGAGGTCAAGTACCTCGCAATGTAATCAACTATTGTGAACCGTTTGTAATCGATATGGATTTTGTCCAGATGGATTAGGACGGGTCTTTACAGCTAGCTAGTGTCCCTAATCCCACTAGCCCGAAACTTTAGTCGTTTACCAAACTCCAATTGAATTTCGGACACCATCAAACAATTATAGAAACCTCGATCAACTTCAATGAATGTACAAGATCATTGCGATCAATCCATACTATCTAAGTTAACATTGCAAATAGGTCACCACTAAACAACTCGTATATATTGTTAAACAACCATCTACCATAAGTCGACCCCTAATTTGACCGCATTCTGGCTATTCTAGACCCTTCAAATCAATTCCTTTAATGATAGAGCTCTACCCCTAACCTCTTATCCGGCATAAAACTTTATATACCAAAACTTTTTTGTTAGTCATTCCATAATGATATGATTCATTTAATATCTATGGAACAAATGCGTATGCATAATATTAGTTATAATTCTATTAAATCATCTATGTAACAAATTCTTTCATATCATAAGATACATATATTATTATTATTATTATTATTATTATTATTATTATTATTATTATTATTATTATTATTATTATTATTATTATTATTATTATTTTGTTATTCTAGACGAATATAAATGTTAAATAAATATAAATTATACAATTGGTAACCTATATTAAAACAAAAATTAGTATCAATACTTATTACAATTATTATATTAGTCATTATAGTATGCATTATATAAGTTTTCTATTAAATTAAATAACAAGGTCAATATAAATTTAATATTCAATAATATTGGTTATATAAGGTAAATATATATGGTATTTATATAATGATTTCTATAATTATGGGATATACCCATCATCCGATATACACGCCTCTAACACGTACATCTATAGCGCCAATAGTTACAACCCAAAATTTTTGAAGCATGAATTTTTGATCCGAAATTTTTAGATCGCCAATTTGCTTCCCACCATTCCTTTTTTCCCAAAATTTTTGAACGTCATTATGCTTCCCACCAATAAACCGTTCAATATGTTAACTCTTTTTTGTAATTCTATTGGAGAAGACCTAGTATCACATATAATATTTTTTCGCAGCAAGGTCTATGAGTTTTTAAAATCAATCGGAGAAAAGGTAATTACTTTGGATCTTGACCTTGTAAATCTGTGATGTTGTTGTAGCATGCGTTTCATATACTGCAATCATAGTTAATATTCTGTTTCATACTATGGTGATAACATATTGTTTGCTTATTCTATTATCTCGATTATGAAATTGAAACTGATCGAAAAGTTAATTACTTTGGATCTTAACCTTGTAAATCTGTGATGTTGTTGTTGCATATGTTTCAAATACTGCAATCATAGTTAATATTCTGTTTCATATTATGGTGATAACATATTGTTTACTTATTCTATTATCTCAATTGTGAAACTGAAACTGATCGAAATTGATATGCTCATTTATTTGTAATAGTTTATGAGATTTATTCTACTATACTTATAGATTTAGGTACATCATCATGTTTACATTGATGTATGGTATATTTTAATCTTTATAAGACAAAAAAATGTTTACTGTCATCGCCATGATTACTAGAAATAGATTTAGGTTTCCAACATGATTGTCTTGTTTTTGTTGTCTTTTACTTGTAATGTCATCGCCATGATTACGTTGATCATCCTTATGTTCATCTAAACTTATCTTTCTTCTGTCAGGTAGAAGTAAGCAAAGTCAAAGATCAATGGAACCTGTCAATGCTTATGAAAATGAGAGAATTATGACGATGCAGAAGAATGCACAAGTATTTAAATCCTATGGTCTGCCAAATCTTCTTAATTCTTTTCCTACAAAAAAATCTGTAAAAACAACCGAAAGATTAATCAACTCTAAGGTTGATAGATGAGGATGATGATTATATGCCTGATGAGTTGCTTGACATTGATGGTGAGGATGATTTTGTTGAAGCAGATGTAACAACATCCAAATTGTCTGAAAAGGTAAAAAGATATTCTTCTAACACATTTTATTTCATTATATTTATTTAACAAATTATTACTTCTTGCAGGAAAAGCCTAAAATTACATAAAACCAATGTCGCTAAATAGCGTGGCTAATTTAAGAAAGAAACATGTGAGTTTTACGACTATGAACCATAATGAAATGGTTACAAAATCTAAAAAAAAAAGTTACACATGACTAGTACACGGGGTGCGATAACTCGTATGTCACAACCGTCTAAGAAATGCAAGAAGAAGGTACAGCACTGCAAATAGATTCACCAGAACAGCTGAAAGCAACAGATAGAGTCACCAATGGTGGGTTGATCGTTATTCTATGTTGTGGCAGACTTATTTTTCAACAAATTTATTTCTGACATCGACTGATTATTAATCCTAGTTTTAATTTACTATTATATATAACCTTCTTCAATTACAGACGAGATGACTAATGAAGAACGAAATGGAGACATCAATGATGACAACGATATTCATGATACAAAGATGGTGTACCAAGATGACCATGAAGTTAATTCTGAAAAAGAATTGGATTATGAAATAGAGATTGATTGGGAGTGGAATGCAGACCGTGAATTTACTCAACCTGATCATGAACAAGGTAAACTTTCGATATTTGCAACATCATTCTTTTGTTTTGTCAAACCTATATTCAAACTTTGATAATGACTTTTGTGATATAAAACGGAAGAAGATCAATATAACAACCCGACTTTTTCCGTCAAATAATTAACGCATGTTAGTTGAATTCTATGGATCTATACGCTAGATTTTCTTTTTTCTTTTTTTTTTTTACAAAAGTTAGTATCTGTTCATTACTATACGATTAATTTCAACTTTGACTAAAAATCATTAGTTTCTGTAAAAACAACGAGACTTTGGGTAATTGAAATTTACCAAAACCTTTAATCTTGGATCATCGTTACGAAAAAGAAACGTATATAATAAACCCGACTAAAATGTGCAAGGGCTAGAGTGTATTTAAATAATAGTTAAATAAATTTTATTAATCATATTAATATGGCCGAAAATATATATATATATTAAACAAGAATCATAATCCTATTATTAACCTTAAAATTTATCCTAAACTAACAATTCTAGTATTCTTCAAACTTCCATGGATTAATCCTAATGGATTAAGAATCCCACTCTTGATCAAATTGCTCACTTATAAAAACCCTATAAATCTCCTAGCTCCTCATTCGTAAATCACCCACAATTCTCTCATTGGTCTCTACAATCACATGTCCTAAAAAAAAACTTCTATTAACCTTGATCGAGAATGCCCAACCAATGGACATCACTCTTCGGCTGGGATTTTTTTTTTTTTTTGCAGAGAACCACCATCAGAACAGCCTACTTTGAATGTTGTAGCCAAGAACAACCCGTATTTGATCATCCTACTATTGCACGAGTCCTAGTTGCAGCCAAGAACCACCGCCTCACTTCCGGCCACCTTAAACCGCCACCACCACCACCGCTATCTGCCGTCTTTTTGCAGCTACAACTGCCACCATCTGCTGCATTTTTGCAGCCCAAACCGCCACCCAAACCCGCAGTTTCTGCTGTGTTTTTTGACCTACAAACCCGCCCAAAACAGCCCGTAAAAACACCCATGCAGTCGCCTGTTTTGAGGCTGCTGTCCACCGCCAAGAACCACCACAAACCGCCAGTTTTGCTGCCATTTTTGCTGCTATGTTGCAGCTGTTCATCAACCCAAAAACCATCAGAAAACCAACCCGAAACAACCCCCATCGATCTCCCTTGGCTGCCTGCTCAAGTTTACCACTTGTTGCAACTAAAACCTCTGCTGCTCGAGCTTCTTTTTCTATTGCAAATTGTCGTCCAAACTGCTCTGGCTGCTGTGAATTTGTAGCAGCTCCTGATGTTGTTTCTGCTGATCGAAAAGTAGCCTTTGTTGCTGCTACTTTGGTGGACTTCTGCCCATTGTTGGTCGACTTTGTTGTTGCAAACTTGTAGCCGCTTCTGCTCTTGCTTCTGCTGTTACAAACCGAAGCCAAACACCCCCTTCTTCTTGATCTTTGTTATCCAATTCAAGGTACAAACTCAACTACAAAATTTAATTACACTTATTACTATAGTTATTATGATGATGAATATGGTTATGGTATTGTTAACAAGTTTATAAAGATGATAAATATGATCTTAATATTATGATAAAAGATGGTTAAAGTATTATGATTAAAGCTTGCTAAGTATAGTGATGTGGTTAAAATATAAAGGAAATTCGTTTTGATATTTAAGCTAATTGATTCGAGCAAGCAGGCGTGCATGTATGTACGTGTGTGTATTTATAAAATTTATTAAACGATGATTATTAACTTTAAATATATATACATAACGACTCTTTTATTATTAAAACTCTAATGATATTATAATACGTAATAAGTTTTTATGAAGATGTAAAGGTTCGAGTTTTACTATAAAATGACATGTATAAGTGATAATAAGGACATATGTATAAGTAAATATATAAAGGCGTGAACTTTATCATTAAATACGATATATTTATATATATCGATATAATATCACACACATACAAAGAGTATATGTATATGTATATGTATATGTATATGTATATGTATATATATATATATATATATATATATATATATATATATATATATATATATATATATATATATATATATATATATATATATATATAACACATGTATAAGTATAGGTATGTATAAAGCATGATAAGATTACATTAAGGTTGATTAATTAAAAGTAATTAGAGTAATAATAATATTACTATAACTTGTAAACTTATCGATATGGTAACACCTTAATTACACTAAGTTATATTATCACATATATAATTATTAAGTACATTAATAATTCATTGTGTGTATACATCTATAACATAAAAGTTATAATCGAAAGATAACGTTCACTTTATACGAACCTCATCGCTACTTACGGCCTTGGGTGGTCCTTGTTGCCATTATGGGACTCGCTTGTGGATCTCGAATGCCAAGACTTAGATTCTGGTCAAGAGTCATGGGCGCCCGGTAACAATAGATCATCAGAGTGACTTACCTGATAGAAACGAGGTTTGGGCAAAGTTGTACAACGTCTTTGTGAAGGATTATAACCCGAACATACTAAAACTAGAAACTTACTATAAGTGGAAGCTTTCCATAAATAGTAGGTTTCTGAAATTAGAAACTTTTGAGAAATAGGAACTTTTCTCGAAAACCGTCACTGTTAATATAGTTGCTATATTAATAAACATACATTATGTCTGTTAGACATTAACTAATCAAAGGTTATATCTCTAGGTTGAGGTCTCCGATTACATACTTCGTTCATACTTCCTTGCGTGGAATAACTTACTTGCTACTAAGGTGAACTTCATAGCCCCACTTTTTAACTTGCTTTATATACTTATTTTGAACTTTTGGGGTGAGACACATGCTTGCTTTCAAACTGTTTTACGCTTAGACACAAATACCCGAAAACTGTTTAACTGTGCTGACATACTTTGTTTCATGCTAAATCCCTGCCATGATATCGTTAATTGCTACTTATAAATGCAAACTTAGTTATTGTGAGTAGGCTTATTGAGAGCGACGTCTCTAACTAGTTGACCGTTGGTCTTTGGTTACATAATAATGATTAAACGACACCGACAGTTCAAGATGTCATGGGGTAACTTTGTTTAGTTTCGATATCATAACTTCAGCACTACTTTTGATAACTAAATCTTGTGGTCTAAAACAATTATAAACCTATGTTGTTCACTCAACCATTTTGGTTGACACTTTAAGCATGCTTTATCTTAGGTACCTATATATTATGCTTCCGCTGTAGATCTTTGCTGTTACTTAGAAGTCAAGCCATGCACTGGGACCATAGTTAACATCTGTGTCAATGGCGATTTTTGTGACAACCCGGAAATTTCCAACCAAATTTAAACTTTAATCTTTATATATTCCCGACACGATAAGCAAAGTTTGTAAGTTGAATCTCAAGAATTTTAAACTGTGTTCATACACTCATTTAACCTCGACCAAATTCCAATGATTCACGAACCATTATATGAACGAACATGATTATATATGCATATGTGTATATATTATAACTTGAAAACATTAACAAAGTATTAGACGTATAATACTTTATATAAACGTATTTGTTTGAAAATATATTCTAATAGTTATCAATGAAATTAAAAGATGATATCAAATGATTGAATTATTAGATACATTGAATTACGATTACGAGTCTCTGTAAGGAGGTCCACTTTGATTTGGAAAACATTTCTTTTAACGGTATTTGGAATAATTGGTAAAGTGATTTATTAGAAAGAACAAAAGTGTCAATTAACGGGAACTAGACAAGGGTTAGTGGAGATTCCCGTTTGATTTTCAATTTATGCTGTACAATAATTGTCTCGTGACTTTTGATAAGTTAAACTATTAAACTTATATATTAATTAACATGGAAGTAAAATTGTAGAATATAGATAACTTAGAAGATGGATATTGACAAGTTAAATAGATCGACATTTTACATTAAGATAATTCCTTACGTTTGATTTTTCCTTTAGACTTAATCCTACGAGTCATGATTAAAATGGAAATTTAAAACCTTGAACCCTTATATGATTCATATATGATTTTACTTTCTTAAACGAAAACGTCTTTTCGATATAATATACTTTTATTATTAAAAACGTCTTATGACATAACAAATTCTACTATTATAACTTTTGTAATAAAATGATTTTTGAATATAAAATAATTTGGTTATTAAAATGTTTTATGAACGATTATATATAAATGAACTATATCAATTTTAAACTTTAAAAATCCAAATGTTACGAAATAGTAATTCTTAACATTTAAAAGATTTCTAAATATATAAGTTTTGAATGACATTAGTTTTGAAAAACTATATTAAGTAAATAGTTCAAATTTATATTCCGAAATGAAAATAAAAATATATATAACTTAGTCATAAAACGTTCTGATTTAAAATAATATATTTTGATAAACAACTAGTCACTGATTTATAGAAGCAAATGACCACGACGCTCAAATTTTATAAGATACATTTTCATAAAGTAAAATTTTGATAAATAAGTCAAATTATTATTAAAGGTACACGTCGCGTAACGTAAAAGGCTAGTTTTCTAAACGTACGAAAGAGCGCTCGAAAAACCGAAAGTGGTACATGAGTCGAGTGACAACGTAAGAGTCATTTTAGTAAAAATTACATTTTTACTACGCACGTAAATATAATATAATATTTAATTAATTCTAAAGATTATATATATTATATATATATATATATATATATATATATATATATATATATATATATATATATATATATATATATATATATATATGATTATCTATGTTATCGTCGGTGGCTTAAATAGGTGTATATGTGCTGTAACGCATGAAGTGCAAGAGTTGTTAATATTCTGTAAATGAAAACGTAATTCGAGTTTTAAGAACACATACATTCATCTTCTTATATCTAGTACTCCTTATAGATATATTATTATAGATATATTATTATTATTATTATTATTATCAAGATTATTAATATTAATATTATTATTATTATTAATATTATACATAAAATAATACGACAAGGGGTACGCGCGAGCTATTTCAAAACACGTTTTGGGAGCGGGATAGGGCTAAGGAAATTATGGGTTATAGCTATGGAGATGATGGGTATGGTTCATGGGTATGCTCATGAGGTCAATTTAGTGTTTATCGTCTCCGTTGCGTCTACGTACCTTTCCTGCAATATTGAATCTCAATATTGATACGTGAGTACTCGTAAATAAATTTTACATATTAATAGTGTATCCCTGACTAGTGCTCGAGTATTTAGGATTATGCATGCTTGTACTTTTGATATTGCCCTTAGTTAGGTTATGTTGAATCACGAATTAGTTACACCTGCGGTTGAGATAAGGTATAAGATATGCATGTCGTTGGAAAGCTAGCGAAAAATTAAGAACTTTTCCTTTAGATGTCGAATGGTTTCGATGAACGGATTAGAAGTTATAGTCAATTGAATTTTTGATATTATTATTAAAAATGATTATTATTATCATCGTTACTATTGTCGTTCTAGTTTTTATCAAATTATTATTATTATTATTATTATTATTATTATTATTATTATTATTATTATTATTATTATTATTATTATTATTATTATCATTTTTAATATATATTTCACTATATAAAAATGGTTATTGTTATTGTTATTATTATTATTATTATCATTAAAATAGTTAGTAGTATTATTAATAATATCATAGTAATTATCATTATTAGTATTATTGTAATTAAAACTAATATTAGTAACACCTAATTCTTTTTAGTACTATTATTATTAGTATTATGAACACAATATAAAAGACGATTAAAAGATATTAAACAAAACGATTAGGAAATAATGAGTATGAGTATCAGGAAGAAATTAAAATATCATAAGATATTGATATTTTATTAATAGAATAATAATAATTATTATTACAAAATAATACAACTTTTACTTATTATTATTATAGATATTATTTTATCAAATAAATATGTGATACAAACATATTTTACTACGTGTGATAAAATTACTTTAATAATACCTATCATATTATCTTTATGATATTAAATGAACTTTATAAATTTTATTACTTATGATATATATAAGTATATTTTTTTATATATAAAGTTTTATTTATTAATAAATGAATTATATTATTTACTCTAATAAATCTTTTAAAAATATTTAAAAATATAAAACGACGATATTTAAACTATATAATAATAATGTATAAATTTTGGAAATCATTCTAAGTCAAATTGACTTTTGTTGACTTTTGCATTTTAGTCTCGAGCATTAGGATTGTGGTACACTATGACTTGACCTAAATTGTTAGACAAATTTTGATCAACATATAAATATATATAATTAATATAGGTTCGTGAATCCAAGGCCAACATTGCACTTGTTCACTGACGTTATATGTATTTTTACTACGAAATACAATAGGTGAGTTTCATTTGCCTTTTTACCCTTTATATTTTTGGGCTGAGAATACATGCGCAATTTTTATAAATGTTTTACGGAATAGACACAAGTAATTGAAACTACATTATATGGGTGAATGATCGAAGCCGAATATGCCCCTTTTGCTTGGTAACCTAAGAATTAGTAAACCGATCTACTACTTGACGCGAATCCTAAAGATAGATCTATTGGGCCTAACGAACCCCATCCGTTGTAGCGGATGCTTTAGTACTTCGATGTTGTTTTTATCATGTCCGAAGGATTTCCCGGAATGATAGGGGATATTCTTATATGCATCTAGTTAATGTCGGTTACCAGGTGTTCAATCCATATGAATAATTTTTTTCTCTATCCATGGGACGTATATTATGAGAACTGGAAATGAAATTCTTGTGGTCTATTAAAATGATGAAAATGAATGATTATGATTAAACTAATGAACTCACCAACCTTTTAGTTGACACTTTAAAGCATGTTTATTCTTAGGTGATAAAGAAATCTTTCGCTGTGCATTTGCTCATTTTAAAGATATTACTTGGAGTCATTCATGGCATATTTCAAAAGACGTTGCATTCAAGTCGTTGAGTTCAATAGAGATTATTATTAAGTAAATGACAGACTAGGTCATTTATAGTTGGATATTATGAAATGGTATGCATGACTGTAAATTTTTGATGTAAAGAAAGTTGTCTTTTAAAAACGAATGCAATGTTTATAAAATGTATCATATAGAGGTCAAATACCTCGCGATGTAATCAACTATTGAGAATCGTTTATAATGTATATGAACAGGTCCTTTCAATTTTGACGGGGTGTTAAAGTTGGTATCAGAGCAGTGGTTGTAGGGAACTAGGCAGTCTTAATGTGGACAACCCTGGATTAATAGGGTGCATTAGAGTCTAGTCTACAGCCCAACCTATAGCTTTAGAATATTATTACTTGCATCATATAAATACATATCTCTTAATCTCTGACTCTGGGAGGAACTCCCATTGTGATTCAAGGTATTCTTTGACTCACGCGAATTATCTTTATAAGACCACCTCGGTTAGTGAAACCGAAAAATGTCACTCATGACTTTTGAAATGCTCGGCCCTCCAATGTCAACTATCAAAATTTGATCATGTATCCTGACCTTATGGAGTGAGATTGGAATGGAAGTATGAATTAGTGAAATGTAATGACGCCTGATCAACGTAATTACATTACGGTAATTCATATAAAAAATTCCAAAATCATGACATGGGGAATAGAAAGTGAATCAAAGAAAATTCTCATAAGATTCATTCAAAAATCCCAATGTTATTACATAACGGGTGAAAAATAATCATCTTCTTATTAATAGAACTCATTTTAACCAAACTATCTACCTCATACTTATGAGTAGATTGACAATCTCTCTCAGGCCATAAAGGTTGTGAACCAAGGAACCTTGAAACTTTACATTCATTTTTCTTAACAACGTATCTCTTTATCCTTAACGTTTAATCATCACTTGCTGTATCTGGATTCACTCTATTATTACACCCTTGGTGTAAACTTTCATATAATTTTCACGACCCAATTTCTTTCGAATTCTTAAACGTTGATCTTATAAACACCACATTCACTATCATGTTCTCTATGCCGAGATGGTAAATATCTCACAGGCATAACCTTTTGAAGAAAAGAACCTTCCTACGGGCATCTTTTTGATTATTAAGAAAATTTTCACGCTCGATTACTTTGCACCATGCGAGTAATGATGTCATACCTAAATAATAATCGATTACCTTCAATTCAAAATCTAAGGTGAGCTACACCATTTGAAGTTTCTCCTATTTCCTGCGAGCTGCGGCATGAGCCAAATTCATCTTAATCACATCTGAAAACTACTATTGCAATTCCATCACAAACTAGCATAACCTCCCATCGGGCAGGTAAAGGCTGTAGTTTTAATATGTGTTCTATCGTTACATTTGAATCATGTGATCCTTCACACACTCATTACGATCAAGGGTAGCATTGATGAGATTATCATTATGTTACCTAAGGTCAAACGTCGCGTAATTTGTTGTACCTAAACAATAAATCGTGACCTTTAAATCGTTAACCACTTCCTGAAAATCTTACGATACTTCATTTCGCCTCAGTGTTAAAATCATGACTTTCTCTAATTAATCATTATTCACTCTATAGAAGTGTAGAACTTACGTTTAGTAACGGATATATCGTTCGCAACATCTCAGCCTCATCAGATTGCATTGCCTAACCTCACTTTGAGATTGGCACTTCCTCATTAACAACAATGTATGTTGAATATCATATTCTTCTCACACAAACTTCCACATAGATAAAAGTTGCAATCGTCAATTTCCTCACCATCCGAACACTTACTTTATTAAGTAAACCTTATGCTTCTTGATACATAAGAGCTGCGAGGTTTACTCATCACAATAGACCTATCCACGCATGTTAGTGGTGCATGGCATCATGTCTTTACATCACCCTTACCCATTGGGGAATTCATACCATCCTGAAAATAATCACAGATTTATTAAGAATGTGATAATTTGAATTTTCAAATCATCACAAAAGCCACTGCTTTAGCATGTCCTCATACTTGTCTAAGTGGACATCAGATTATTCATATCCAAGTGATCTTGAAATCTTAACGACCGTCAGAATCAAGCGATTCATGACACGTCGTACAGAGTCCTCGGACATCAACTATCACTCGAACGATTCAAATTCTAAGTTCTGGACTACCCACGGATCTTATTTTCCACGCCTATCGGAATATAACTCTTTCTTACGTAACTATAAACCTTAACTTATTCCAAAATATTACTTACTTGGTGATATTAACATCATCGGTCTTCCAACTTGAAATAACTAGTCATAACTAGTTTGACATTTTACAAAATCAATAAGTAAATAACTTCTCATCCTCATACTTCATTATTCATGCATCACTTGTCAGCAACAGCTTCACACATGAACATTTTAGGTCCAAGAAACCTATGCCCTGATAATAGTCACCAACCACATTTTAATTCATTGGTAACATTTGTTGCTCAAATGTCATCCGAAATTTTTAAAATCCTTCAGTCGGTCTTCCTCGATCTTATTCTAACTTGTAATTTCCAAAATATGAAAATTATCACAATTTTACACACTATTTTTCTGTGTGATCCTCTCAAAAAAAAATTTAAAGTAATTTTATTTACTGCCATTCGGTGCAAATTTTATAAATCGTATATATTTATATAATAAAATAAATAAAATTACCTTTACTTATTTTCGGTTAGTACATATCAAATTCTTGTATGGGTGGTTTAACTAGCCCAAAATGTTTTACTTAAAATGGTATACGTTATACATACCTCTAGTTTTACTAAGAATTTCGTTCAGTATATATTGTCTCATCAAACGTCTCAAACTTTTTCAAAATTATTTTGACTAATTATATAAAAATTTCATATTACTCTACACTATGTTTGGATCACAGTTCTTCTCATCCTCCGTGTAAGAACACAACATACCTCTTTGCGTTCCTCAACTATTCCCTTTGGGATTGGTCGTGGCATAAATGCGGGCTATAAAATCAATGTCTGAAGTACGCTCATTGGTTACCCTAGTTATAGGAAATACATTGAGTGGATTTTTACCCTAACTATTATTACAGTGTGTATCACAGATAGAGATTTCACTAAGCTCGTTGAGAAGTTTCTACTTTTGATATTTCACGGCTAAACCGCAACACCCTTGTAAAATATATATATATATATATATATATATATATATATATATATATATATATATATATATATATATATATATATATATATATATATATATATATATATATATATATATATATATATATATAATAATCAATTCTATGATTCAATATTTTGTGGCACGAGAAATCATTTTCGAAGATTTTCCCACCTCGTGTAAACTATTCTTTATAGCCAATGATTCATGTTTTCTTCTCATCCGCACTTAACCTTATGAGTGAAGATAAACTCTAAGATCAACTCGCCCGTTTGTGCGAGATCGTCTCTCTCATTAAGAGATCACACGTTTCGTGTGTTTCTTTTTTTGAAATGTAATATAAATTATTTTAAAAGTCTACGATCTTCGCTATCCTCACTGAAGGTGATACCTTAAACATTTATGACATTGATATGTCTACTCTAAACATTTCTTCCTTCGTTGGTTGATATTATTTGTTATCCTAGTCAAGTTTCGACCTCTATTTCGACATGTAACTGAAATCATGATCATAAAGTTACACTTTACATTGTGCTTTCAAAATTTCTCCCAAGGACAAGTTCACATGTACTATAATATACTGAACGATATCTTTCATTAATTGTTCAAGACCATCCAGAGGGCATGTTTATAATTATGGCTTGCTTTGCATATAAGCCTCAGTTGGCATCTCGTTTCGTTTATTTACATTAGACATTTCTTGAAAACCAGAGGCGTCATGTCTATGGTTATTATCGGAATTAAAAGTTACTACCACCTCTAACAAACACAAGCCATGCATCAAATTTCATGACTGTGATCTCCACGAACTCCTATCTGTTTGTCTACCCTAGTGTTGTGGCATAAAACGCTCAAGGTTTTAAATGAGCTCAATATTGTTCATAACACATTTCATGTGTCTAATTTACTGAAATGCTTGTATATCATCATCATCCCTTTCAAGGAAACTTAGTCATATGACACTCTTGTTATCCCTTTCGATGACCTCCGCATTGATAATTAAATACACTTCATAGAAGAACCTATAAAAGTTATGGATCCGAAACTAAACAATATTCCTATCTGTTGGAATTCACGCAGAGGCCCCGAGTATACCTGAAAACGTGAAAACCAAATGAAACGGAAGTATCCTCATCCCTCTTTTCTCAAACGCTGATGCATCCGAGAAGTCTACCTAAAACTTTGGGACGAAGTTTTCTTTAACGAGGGGATACTATAACAACCTGACTTTTTCTGTCAAATAATTAACGCACGTTAGTTGAATTCTATGGATTTATACGCTAGATTTTTTTTTTTTTTTTTTTTTTACAAAAGTTAGTATCTGTTCATTACTGTACGATTAATTTCAACTTTGACTAAAAATCATTAGTTTCTGTAAAAACAACGAGACTTTGGATAATTGAAATTTATCAAAACCTTTAATCTTGGATCATCGTTACGAAAAAGAAACGTATAAATAAACCCGACTAAAATGTGCAAGGGCTAGAGTGTATTTAAATAATAGTTAAACAAATTTTATTTATCATATTAATATGGCCGAATATATATATATATATATATATATATATATATATATATATATATATATATATATATATATATATATATATATATATATATATATATATATATATATATATATATATAATTTAAATAAATAAAATAATTAAATAGATAAAGATTAATAAGTATAAGTATATAGTCTTAAACAAGAATCATAATCCTATTATTAACCTTAAAATTTATCCTAAACTAACAATTCTAGTATTCTTCAAACTTACATGGACTAATCCTAATGGATTAAGAATCCCATTCTTGATCTAATTGCTCACTTATAAAAACCCTTTAAATCTCCTAGCTCCTCATTCGTAAATCACCCACAATTCTCTCATTGGTCTCTACAATCACACGTCCTAAAAAAAAACTTCTATTCCCCTCGATCGAGAATACCCAACCAATGGACATCATTCTTCGGCTGAGATTTTGTTTTTGCCGAGAGCCACCACCACAACAGCCTACTTTTGGAATGTTGTAGCCAAGAACAACCCGTATTTGATCATCCTACTGTTGCACGAGTCCTAGTTGCAGCCGAGAACCACCGCCTCACTTTCGGCCACATTAAATCGCCACCACCACCGCCGCTATCTGCTGTCTTTTTGCAGCTACAACTGCCACCATCTGCTGCGTTTTTGCAGCCCAAACCGCCACCCAAACCCGCAGTTTCTGCTATGTTTTTCGACCTACAAACCCGCCCAAAACAGCCCGCAAAAACACCCCTGCAGTCGCCTATTTTGACGCTGCTGTCCGCCGCCAAGAAGCACCACAAACCGCCAGTTTTGCTGCTATTTTTGCTGCTATGTTGCAGCTGTTCATCAGCCCAAAAACCATCAGAAAACCATCCCGAAACAACCCCCATCGATCTCCCTTGGCTGCCTGCCCAAGTTTACCACTTGTTGCAGCTAAAACCTCTGCTGCTCGAGCTTCTTTTTCTGTTGCAAATCGTCGCCCAAACTGCTCCGGCTGCTGTGAATTTGTAGCAGCTCCTGATGTTGTTTCTGCTGATCGAAAAGTAGCCTTTGTTGCTGCTACTTTGGTCGACTTTGTTGTTGCAAACTTGTAGCCGCTTCTGCTCTTGTTTCTGCTGTTGCAAACCGAAGCCAAACACCCCCTTCTTCTTGATCTTTGTTATCCAATTCAAGGTACAAACTCAACTACAAGATTTAATTACACTTATTACTATAGTTATTATGATGATGAATATGGTTATGGTATTGTTAACTAGTTTATAAAGATGATAAATATGATCTTAATATTATGATAAAAGATGGTTAAAGTATTATGATTAAAGCTTGCTAAGTATAGTGATGTGGTTAAAATATAAAGGAAATTCGTTTCGATATTTAAGCTAATTGATTCGAGCATGCAGGCGTGCATGTATGTACGTGTGTGTATTTATAAAATTTATTAAACGATGATTATTAACTTTAAATATATATACATAACGACTCTTTTATTATTAAAACTCTAATGATATTATAATACGTAATAAGTTTTTATGAAGATGTAAAGGTTCGAGTTTTACTATAAAATGACATGTATAAGTGATAATAAGGACATACGTATAAGTAAATATATAAAGGCGTGAAATTTATCATTAAATACGATATATTTATATATATCGATATAATATCACACACATACAAAGAGTATATGTATATGTATATGTATCATGTAGGTGTATATATATATATATATATATATATATATATATATATATATATATATATATACTACAGACATAGCTATATAGACGTGTTAAAAAGCTTATCTAGACGTGTTATTGAACACGTCTAGATGAAGAAGGTCTACTTGATCAAAGCTATGTAGACCGGTCATCAAACACGTCTACATATGCTTAATTAAACCGGTTAATTCTAAATTGGCGGTACTAGACCTGTTCTAACCGGTCCAATTAAGGTCTTCAACGGGCTTAATTGTGTTAACATAACCGGTCTCTTTGTTTTTGACATAACCGCTCTCTTTGTGATTACAAAATCAAGTGATATATTCAATTTTTCTGCAATATGCATGAATCTAAATATGTATAAATTTTTGTTGTACTAATTTTTCTGTAAACAATATTTTATTTTATTAAGAATACAAAGAACAGAATTACAAAAATACTCTATTGTGTGCAAGATACATAGAGTCATACATCATGATAAAGAATAAACCGTTTGAATTCAAAGTTAGTCCCTAATTCTACTTGAAGTGGTACTACATGAAAATTAACTTCTTAAGCTCTCCACTTGAACCTCCATTGACATTGTCTTTACGTTTGATTCTCCAACCTATGCTTATTCTCGAAAATTCTGTTTAGCTCCAAAACTTATTAATTTTTCACGATCGCTGTTGAGTGCCAAATTGTGTTGAGTACCAAATTGTGCATTGCTCTGTTACTCTAGTGTAAGTAGATTAGGAATTCAATAATACAAGCAATGATTTATCTAATTCATGACATGAAAAGAAAAAAAAGTGTCAACCGTACCTGATTTGCAAGTTTCAATCCATCAGTTTCTTCCCTATTTAAATACAAAATCTGCACAAAGTTGAAGCCTTTAGATAAACTTGTTTAATAATATATTGATTTCTACGCCAAAAGATCATTATATAAAATAAATAACAAATACGGCAATCTAAAAAATGAAGTTGTACTAAGATAAGTGCTCTCTCATGAATAAGCATGTTCTGTTTCAATATCCATACAACAAGAATTAATAAACATAATATGTCAATATGTTAAGTTGCATCTAAATAGTGTGAGGTTACATGTTTGCATAAAGTGAGTTTGAGTTAACCTGTATGATGAATCAGCATAATTTTAACAACACATCTTTAAAATATGCTAACAAGTACAAGATACACATCATATGTGCATAACAAAACTAATTTGATTATTTGTAGGTTACACAAATACAATATGAAAAAATTACACAAACAAAAACCTTAGATGCTATTCTCTAGATTAAATAATATATCAACAACATTAAGCTTAAATACCTTGTACGAAGAAAGATGACTAGGCATAAA
Source organism: Rutidosis leptorrhynchoides (assembly GCF_046630445.1). NCBI lineage: Eukaryota > Viridiplantae > Streptophyta > Magnoliopsida > Asterales > Asteraceae > Rutidosis > Rutidosis leptorrhynchoides. The sequence continues at coordinate 98,953,813 of NC_092335.1, forward strand.
AGCAAGTCAAACGCACAGTAATTAGATCCATAATGTTTGGTGAAGAATCTTAATTTGTAATTGGCAAATGGTTTCGACTAAAGGCCCTGTAATACTTGCTATTAGAAATTATTTTTAGAAATATGATAGAAAACACAGAGTAATTCTCAAATATCAAAGATTTAACGAAGGATTAAAATTGATTATTGAAGTGAATATGATTGGTGATTCGACAACAATTGTTTAAATAAAATGGTATGGTTAGAGGAAAACAGTATTGACCTATATAGTTTCAAATTTTTAGAAAAAGTTGGAGGTAAATACGGGAGGGAAATTGGAAATGAAATTATTTGAGATTTGGAGCGTCAAAAAAGAGTTATAAATTTTAAAGATAAGTTATGTAGACGTGTTACGAAATTTCTATAGACCGGTTTTTAAGATAAGTTATGTAGATGTGTTAAGAATTTCTATGTAGACGTGTTATGGCCTACTATGTAGACGTGTTGATATTTATTTTTTTAGCCGAACAAATAGGGTATGTGTTATGTAGACGTGTTAAGAACTCCTATGTAGACGTGTTAACATCTATTTTTTGGCAGGTTAAACTATTAAGACCCCTTTAGTTGTAAAGAGGTCTAGATGTGAATAAATGTAGTAGTAGTAGTAGTATATATATATATATATATATATATATATATATATATATATATATATATATATATATATATATATATATATGTGTGTGTGTGTGTGTGTGTGTGTGTGTGTGTGTGTGTGTGTGTGTGTAACACATGTATAAGTATAGGTATGTATAAAACATGATAAGATTACATTAAGGTTGATTAATTAAAAGTAATTAGAGTAATAATAATATTACTATAACTTGTAAACTCAAATAGCATACGTCTGTTTTATAGTTCAGGCTAGGGTTTCTATACCTGGAACAGACGGAGATGTCAAGCCCTATGGATCCATATATAACTACTCGCGCCCACCAGTTCTTATAACCGGCAGTTACTAGTTACCAAAGCTAAGGAATTTTCGGTTCAAACTCAGTGTAGAATTAAGTATGTACTTGTGTCCATTGTTTTTAAAATAAAGTGCATGTATTCTCAGCCCAAAAATATAGATTGCAAAAGCAATTAAAAAGGGAGCAAATGAAACTCACCTTAGCAGCACATAAGGTCATTCACCGAAATGTGACCGAAA